>NC_092382.1:28892344-29192344 GCF_030028105.1 Mobula birostris | reverse complement strand
GGGACTAATATCCCAGTGGTAAGGCTTGCTAGTGCTAGTGTGGGGGGAGGGGGTGATGTGGTTAAAATAAGTTGTTGGGGGAATGGGAGCCAGAATGACAGAACAGATAGTGGAGAGGGTGAATTGAATTGAATTGACTTTTATTACATACATCCTTCATATACATGAGGAGTAGAAATCTTTATGTTATGTCTCCAGCTAAATCAGCAATGTGTAATTTATAGTAAATTATAATAAATAATTTGTACATAGGTCAGTCAATATAACATAGTTATGCAATTGTATCAGCATGAATTAATCAGTCTGATGGCCTGGTGGAAGATGATGTCCCGGAGCCTGTTGGTCCTTTTGCTGTGGTACCGTTTCCTGGATGGTAGCCGCAGGAACATCCAATGGTTGTGATTTGTGGTTGTGAATTGGGTCCCCAATATCCTTTGGGCTCTTTTTGCACACCTTTCTCTGTAAATGTCCTGAATAGTGGGAAGTTCACATCTACAGATGCATTGGGCTGTCTGCACCACTCTCTGCAGGTTCCTGCGATTAAGGGAAGTACAGTTTCCATACCAGGCAGTGATGCAGCCAGTCAGGATGTTCTCAATTCTGTTCCTGTAGAAAGTTCTTAGGATTTGGGGCACCATCCCAGCCTTCTTCAACCGTCTGAGGTGAAGGAGGTGCTGTTGTGCTCTTTTCACAACACAGCCGGTATGTACAGACCATGTGAGATCCTCGGTGATGTTTATGCTGAGGAACTTAAAGCTGTTCACCCTCTCAACCCCAGATCCACTGATGTCAATAGCGGTTAGCCTGTCTCCATTCCATCAGTCATCCACAATCAGCTTTGTTTTTGTGACAATGAGGGAGAGTTTGTTTTTTTGACACCAGTCAGATGTTGTTCAGACCTCAGACAGAGTCAGCAATCAAATGGTTGAGTATGGTGCGATGAATGTGCTGAGCTGTGTATATCACAATGCAAGAAGCATCATAGGAAAGCCAGATGAGCTCAGGACAGGGAATTATGATATTGTAGCCATTATTGGGAATTGGTTGCAACCAACAGTCTGAGGGATTTAGAGGAACAAATTTGTAGAGAGATCGCAGACCATGCCAAGAAACAAAGATTGATTCAGTGAGTGATTTTAACTTTCCATATATTGACTGGGACCTCCATACTGTAAAAGGACAAGATGGGGTAGAGTTTGTCAAATGTGCCCTTAATCAGTACGTAGAATTCCTGACGTAGAAGTGTGCAATGAGCTGATGATCCAGGGCTGGTGACAGAAATTAGTGATCATAATGCCATAAGATTCAAAGTAAATATGGGAAAAGATAGGTCTGGACCGCGGGTTGAGATTCTAAATTGGAGAAAGGTCAATCTTGATGGTATCAGACAGGATCTGGCAAGTGTGGTTTGGGACAGGCGTTTTCTGACAAAGGAGTACTTGGTAAGTGGGAGGCCTTCAGAAGTGAAATTCTGAGGGTGTAGAGTTTGTACGTGCCTGCCAAAATAAAAGTTGAAAGGTAACTGGTGCAGGGAACCTCGGTTTTCAAGAGATATTGAGGCCCGGGATATTTTGTTCCTCCAAATGCCTCAGACTGTTGGGTGCTACCAAGACTCATTAATGACTACAATATCATAATTCCACCCCCAAGCTCATCCGACTTTTTTTTTGTTGTCTTCTGTTGGTTTCTGAAAGCTTCCCAATAGTTTTTGCTCTTCTGTTTGCCCTCTCTTTGGCTTTTATGTTGGCTTTGGCTTCTCATTTCATCCACAGTTGTGTCCTCCTGCGTTTCCAATGCTTCCACTTCTTTGGGATTTATCGATCACTCAGCTCCCGAATTGCTCCCAGAAACTCCAGCCATTGCTGCTCCATTGTCACTCCTACCTTTTCCTTCCAACCAAGTTTGTCCAGCTGCTCTGTCATAGAAACATGGAGAAGTTCAGTGCAGAAACAGACTATTTGGCCCATCTAGTCAATGACGAAAAATCATTTAATCTGTCTAATGCAACTACCAGCACTGGGACCATCGCTCTCCATACCCAAACCATCAAGGCTCCCATCCAAACTTCTTTAAATGGTGAAACCGAGCTCATATTCACCACGTGCTGGCATCTTATTCCACACGCTCACGACCATTTCAGTAAAGAGCTTTTCCAAATGTTCCCGTTAAATTTTCACCTTCCCCACTTACCCATGACCTCTGGTTGTCATCCCACCCAGCCTCAGTGGAAAAAGCTGCTAGCATTTACCTTATCTATACCCTCATAATTTTGTATATTTCTAACAAATCCTCAAAGCAGTGTATAATTTCCTTGTTCATGTTTAGAGCCTTTCTTAGATGTATAAGATGATGAGGGACATTGATTGTGTGGATAGCCAGAGGTTTATTCCCAGGGCTAAATGGCTAACACGAGGGGACATAGTTTTAAGGTGCTTGTAAATAGATAACGAGCGGATGACAGGGGTAGGTTTTTCACACAGAGAATGGTGGAATGCACTGCCGGCTATTCGTGTTTCAGTTACTGTGGGACCAGGAACCCATGGAATTCAATGGGAACAGGGAATAATACCAATGGAGAGAGTCAAACTGAGCCAGGTCACAGATTGGAGATGACAGAAATGCCCCATTCTCATAGAGACAGGAAGAGCATCAGAGAGTTTGATGGTCATTCCAGATACCAGCACTGTGCCCAGTTAGAAGATGACTTCTGTCTCCAACTAGGGTTGAATTTCGCTGAAACAGAGTGATGCCAGACCAACCGTGACAACTCGTGATCTCATCTGAAATGTTGTCCTTCACCCATTGATGGATTTTGTAAATCTTTTTACAGGTTAAAAATGACAAGGAATTTGTCTATGGGAACCTCGAACACAATACGCCGGTTTTGCTGTCTCTGTCCAGAAATTTAAGAAGTGGAGCAAGGGATTCAATCAACTATCCTTCCTGCTCAGACTGTGGGGAGGGATTCACTTGGTCATCTGACCGACTGGCACGCTCGTCATTTTACACAGGAGAGAGGCCATTCACCTGCTTAGACTGTGGGAAGGGATTCACTCTGTCATCTGACCTAATGGCACACCAGCGAGTTCACACCGGGGAGCGGCAGTTCACCTGCTCGGACTGTGGGAAAGGATTCACTTCGTCATCTCAACTGAAGGTACATCAGCGAGTTCACACTGGAGAGAGGCCGTACACCTGCACAGACTGTGGGAAGGGATTCACTCGGTCATCTAACCTAATGGCTCACCAGCGAGTTCACACCGGGGAGAGGCCGTTCACCTGCTCAGACTGTGGGAAGGGATTCACTCAGGCATCTCACCTACTGAGACACCAGTCAGTTCACACTGGAGAGTGGCCATTCACCTGCACAGACTGTGGGAAGGGATTCACTCAGTCATCCCCCCTAATGGCTCACCAGCGAGTTCACACTGGGGAGAGGCCGTTCACCTGCTCAGACTGTGGGAAGGGATTCACTTGGTCATCTGACCTAATGGCTCACCAGCGAGTTCACACAAGGGAGAGGCCGTTCACCTGCTCGGAATGTGGGAAGGGATTCACTACATCATCTCAACTGAAGGTACATCAGCGAGTTCACACTGGAGAGAGGCCGTTCACCTGCTCAGACTGTGGGGAGGGATTCACTTCGTCATCTCAACTGAAGGTACATCAGCGAGTTCACACTGGGGAGAGGCCATTCACCTGCTCAGACTGTGGGAAGGGATTCACTTCATCATCTCAGTTACTGAGACACCAGTCAGTTCACACTGGTGAGAGGCCGTTCACCTGCTCAGACTGTGGGAAAGGATTCACTTCGTCATCTCAACTTAAGGTACATCAGCGAGTTCACACTGGGGAAAGACCATTCACCTGCTCAGAGTGTGGGAAAGGATTCACTCAGTTAATCCACCTACAGAGACACCAGCAAGCTCACACTGGGTAGAGGCTGTTCACCTGCTTTGGTTGTGGGAAGGGATTCACTCGGTCATCTCAACTACAGAGATACCAGCAAGCTCACACTGGGTAGAGGCCGTTCACCTGCTCAGACTGTGGGAAGGGATTCACTCGGTCATCTCAACTACAGAGACATCAGTGTGTTCACACTGGGGAGAGGCAGATCTCCTGCTCGGACTTTGGGAAGAGAATCTCTCAGCCAAATCAATCAGGTTTGCATCATTGAGTTCACACTGGGGAAACCCGTTCAACCGCTGTGAATGTGGGAAGCGATTCACTCAGTCATCTAACCTTGTAACTCTCACTTCGACTAGCAGTTTAATGTGGGGGTCGATAGCTCCCGGCCCGGCCAATCTTAAGAAATCTCGTTTGGGTGGATGCTGCACGATGTGTCCCCTGTTACAAATCAGTACCCCAAAATAACAAGCAGTACACAATATGTGATTAAATAATTGAGAATTATAATTCTTATTTTGACTACAGGGTTAGTAAAGAAAACAAAATAAAGAAAAAGGGCCCACTCTCTCCATTCACGTCTTCTCATCCCTCCTTGGCAAAAGACCATGAAAATCTCTCTTCCAGACTCTCAAGAAAGAACATTTCTCCCATTGGATAGCCCCGTACTCCAAAACCCTGTTATCTCTAGTCATAACCTAAATGTTACTGCTACAGAGAAACCACTACCTCAGCAGTGAACCATTGCAGAGAGGCCATTACATTAGCAGTGAAACCTTACAGCATGTTACACTTGTGACATACTGCCAGGTTCACACTGGGGAGAAAGTTTCAATAAGCTGCATGCTGGATATTTGTCCATCACTGTTGCTGAATGCAATTTCGAGAGTGACTGTCGGTGCTGAACTCTGCAATTATTGCTGCTGCTCACCACACCCAGTCTGCACCCTGGTCACTGGGCATGGGAGGAGTTTCTTCTGCTACATATTCACCTTTAATGGGACTGGAGTTTAACATTCTGCATCTGTGACAAATTAATCAGTTCTATTTTAAACTCTGTCTTTGGTACTTAGCGTGTTTATAACACAACCAGTGTACTCAGGCCTGCTGGACCCAGCCAGTGATTCAGTTCCACGACAGCCCTTTTGAATCCTCCCCTGTTGTTCATCTCTCACTCTCCCTGTGGGATGGGCCCCAGTCACCACTGTGTGGGTGAAGAGGTTTCCCTTGAATTTTCTGCAGACTGAAGAAGTTGAGCTGACTGCAGTTCTGTCTGAGATGTTCTTCACCCCTCAAATCTCTGGACTGAGAAAGAATGACATTGGGAGTTAATCTCCTTATTCAGGGCTCATTTCCACATTATGGGCCATTTTCGCTGCTTCTACAGTGTTGTTGAAAACACTACTCTCCTCTAAAGACTGAAAGCAGAATGGGAAACCATTAGTTGGATGTTCAATGGACTCAGGGTCAGAAACCAGAGGTTGGTCCGCACAGGGCAGAGTTTGGGGCTCTGGACGATGGTCGGTATAAGAATGTATGATGAGGAGAAGGGAATCAGCAGCGGGATGTGGCAACGAATGACAGAGTGGCAACATTTGGAAGCTGATTGACAGAGAAAATCTTTCCATTGTCTGACTGATGATACAAACAATGCCTGTGGTGAGGTGCTCCACTGGTCGAGGAACATGTGTGTTTGGAATGGTTTTATCTATTGAGGGAGTTGTTCCTGCATGTTTATCCTGTAATATTATATCTGGATGGTTATTGATTGTCCTGTTAGTAGTAATGTAGTGATTATTATATAATTTGTAAGATTTTGACTCTGAAACTGAATCAGGTGTGAATCTATGGTGCCTCAATGAAATTATGGTGGTCATTCATGAGATTATATTTTGAAGTAAGATTTTGGTGAATGATATTTGCCACTTGATTGTACTTGTGTAAGTAATCAGATTGAGTTAAACTGCTGCAGGATCCTGGAATGTGTTGGATGGTGTCTGGTTTCTCTTGGCATTTTCTGCACTTGCTGCATTGTTGGTTTGTATTTCATATATTTTCATTTTTTTGTTTCCTTTTGTTACCCACCTTGTCCCGTATTTCTGCAAGGAACTCCTCTGTTTCTGGGAAGAGGTCTCCAACTCTCAGTCAGGTGCTCGATGCTTCTTTGTCAACATCTCATCTGCTCAGATCGTTGGGATGTCTCCCATGGAGGGTCATACTGATTCCACTGGTTAATGTTTTCTACCATAGTGATGATTCATTTTTCTGAGTTGGCCTCTCATTGAAGTTTCTGGTCTGTATTTCTTATCACGATTGCATATACACACAGGGAGTGCTGAATTGTGTTCATTTTTGATGAAAATATATACTTTCAAGTTGTATCTGACTGTTGTGTGATTTTTTTTTCATGTGTGTTATTTCTCTTCCTCATTCTGTCCAATCTAAGTGGGTTTGAGTGTAAATAGCCTTTTCTAAAGTTATCATTTCAGTTCTTAGTTATCTTTGTAAATTTTGCTGATTGAAATGGGACCAAGATATTTTTATTTTAAAAAAAAGTCAATGTCGGTATTGATGAAAGTGTTTATTGCCGTTGTTGTATTTGTTAACAATTGATCTCTGTTTGGCAGGGTTTTTTTAAGCCTTGAACTAAATTTTGACAAAGGTTTTCCCTATTTCACACTACTTTTTATTTTCTTTGCTTGTTGATATTCCAGATACGTGGGTATCAAGAGTCCCGATGAAGGGTCTTGGCCCAAAATGTTGATTCTCATCCATAGATGCTGCCTGACATGCTGAGCTCCTCCAGCACTTTGTGTGTATTTCTCTAGATTCCTAGCATCTGCAGGTCCTCTTGTTTCCCAGATAATTGTATGTTTGTTAAAAGAACAATCTAATAGTGGGGTTGTGTGGCTCTGTTGGTAAAATATTAATTAAAATCATTAGAAAGAGGTGGCATTGGGTTGGAAGGTGTAGAATCTGTGGGTAGAATTAAGGAACAGCAAATGTGAAAACAAAGATCCCTGATGGGAATTGTATAGAGACCTCCAATCAGTTGTAAGTATGTGGTCCACAAATGACAATGGGAGATTAAAAATGCGTGCCAAAAGGGCAATGTTACAATAGTCATGGAGGATTGTCATGCAGGTGATAAGGAAAATTAAGTGTGTTGTTCTCAAGAGGAGGAATTCCTAGAATGCCTACAAGATGCTTTTTTAGAGCAGCTCGTGGTTGAGCCCACTTGGGGATCAGCTATTCTGGATTGGGTGTTGTAATGAACTGGAATTAATTAGGTCACTTACGTTCAAAGAACCCTTAGGGGCAAGTGACTAAATATGATCAAATTCACCCTGACATTAGAGAAGGAGAAGCTCAAGTCAGATGTGGAATAAATGTGAGGCTGCTTAACAAGATCACAGCTCATTGAATTACAGGAAACATACTTGTCTGGATCGAAGGTTGCCTGACTGATAAGGGAAAAAGAGTCAGAATAATGTGGGCAATTCTGTTTTGCTGTCGGTAACTAATGGTGTTCCGTAGGGGTCAGTATTGAGACCACATCTTTTCATATTAAATCTGAATGATATGGATGACAGAATTGATACCTGGGTGATGAACTTTGCAGTTGATACAAAGATAGGTACGGGACAGGTAGTTTAGAGCAGAGCCGGAGTCTGCAGAAGGACTTTGATAGGTTTGGAGAACAGACAATGAAGTAGCAGATGAAATACAGTGTATGCAAGTGTACGGTCATGTACAATTGGTAGAAAGAATAAAGACAGAGAGAAAAAAAATAAATGGGAGAAAATACAAAAATCAGAAATAGGTACTTGGGAGTCCGTGAGCAGGAGCCCCTGAAGGTTTGCTTGCAGATTGAGTTGATTAAAGATGAAAACGGTAATGTTAGCATATAAGAGCAAGGATGTGACACTGTAGCTTTATAACACATCGGTCAGTTTGCTCTTGGTGTATTGTGACCAGTTTCTGACCTCCTGTCTGAGAAAAAGATGTGCTCGTATTGGAGCACGTCCGGAGAAGGTTCACAAGAATGATTCCAGGAATGACAGGGTTAACGTATGAGGATCGTTAGACGGCTTTGACCCTGTACTCACTGGTCTAGAAGAAAGAGAGGGGATCTCATTGAAACCTATCAAATATTGAAAGGCCTGGACAGAGTGGCTATGAAGAAGATGCACCCTACACTGTGTGGGTCTGGGACCAGAGGCCACGGCCTCAATGTATAGAGAATCCACTGACAGCAGAGCTGAGGAGGAATTTCTTGAGTCAGGGAGTGGTAAATCTTTGGAATTCATTGCCACAGATGGAGTAGAGGCCAAGTCACTGAGTGTGTTTTCAATGGATGTTCACGGATTAAGGGGAGAAAGCAGGAGAATGGGGTTGAGAGAGATAATCAATTGGACACAAAGGAATGGTGGAACAGACTCGATTGGCTGAGCAGCCTCTGTCTCATATCTCGTGGCTCATGGACTGAAGAGGCTAGTGAGGTTGCATTAGGGTTAGGGTATTGTTACGGTATCCGTGCCTGGATTATTATATCCAGTTTTGGTCATTCTGCTGTAGGAGAGAGGACATCAAGCAGGAATAAGTGCGGAGGAGATTTATGAGAATGTTGCCGGTACTCGAGGGACTGAGTTCTGGAGAGAGGCTGGGCAGGTTGGGACTTCACACCTTGAAGTGCAGGAGATTGAGGCTGACATGATGCAGGTGTCCCAAACCCTGAGGGTACAGAAATGGGGAACGTGAGCAGATGAGTGAACTCGGCCTTTTCTCCTTGGAGCGACGGAGGATGAGAGGTGACCTGATAGAGGTGTACAAGTTGATGAGAGGTATTGATCGTGTGGATAGTCAGAGGTTTTTT
Organism: Mobula birostris; assembly: GCF_030028105.1. NCBI lineage: Eukaryota > Metazoa > Chordata > Chondrichthyes > Myliobatiformes > Myliobatidae > Mobula > Mobula birostris. Next base: position 29,183,562 of record NC_092382.1, on the reverse strand, counting down.
TCCCAGGGCTGAAATGGCTGCTACAAGAGGGCACAGGTTTAAGGTGCTGGGGAGTAGGTACAGAGGAGATGTCAGGGGTAAGTTTTTTTTTAACGCAAAGATTGGTGAGTGTGTGGAATGTGCTGCCGGCAACGGTGGTGGAAGCAGACACGATATGGTATTTTAAGAGACCTTTGGATAGGTACATGGATCTTAGAAAAATAGAGAGCTATGGGTAAGCCTAGTAATTTCTTAGGTAGGGACATGCTCGGCACAACTTTGTGGGCCAAAGTGCCTGTATTGTGATGTAGGTTTTCGATGGTTTTTTTTCCCTTTTTCCCCACTTTTGTGGAATCAACAACCAGTGGGCACCACTTTAAGGTGAGAGAGGATCGATTTAATAGGGATCGCAGGGGAAAGTTATTAATCCACTCTCCCTTCCGGTTTCACTAACATGATGAGTCCACTCTCAGGTTAAAGGAGCAACAACACATACTACATCTGGGTAGTTTACAACTCGATGGCATGAACATCGATATCTTTAACTTCCACCTCCACCTTTTCCTTTCATCAATCCACACGCCCGTCTCCTCCATTCTGTCTCCCAACTTCTCTCTTCACTGCGGATCGTCTCCCTCTGGTTCCGCTTTTACTTCCTTTTCTCCCCATGGTCCGCTCTCCGATCCTATCAGATTCCTTCTTTTCAGCCCTTTGCATTTTCCAGCTTCCACCTCACAGCGTCTCACTTCATCTCCCACCTCCCCCACCCACTCACCTTCACTCTTACCTGACTTCACCTATTATCTACCAGCTTGGACTCTTTCCACTCCCTGCACCATCTTATTCCGGCTTCTCCCCACTTCCAGTCCTGATGAAGGGTCAAATCTGTTTTGATTTATCCCCCTCTGTAGAAGCTACCTGACCTCCTGACTTCCTCCAACATTTTGTGTATGTGACTTTGCATCTCCAATATCTGCAGAATCCCATTGGGACAGAGTGCAGAATGCAGAGACTACATCGGGTCTCACTAATGTCGAGGAGGCCACACCTGGAAAACTGGAAACAGGAGATGACCCCAACAGTGATGATGTTGAAAAGTTGCCTCATGTGGAAGGACTGTTTGGGGCCCTGACTGGTGGTGGGGAGAGTGGTTTGGGGCAGGTCTGGCACTTCATCCACTTGCAGAGTTGGCTTCCAGCCCCCTGCACCCCTCCTTATCGCTGTAAACCTCTCCCTCTTGTGGACAACACTGCCACTTGGTGGTGATTTGCCACAATAACAGGAGCCCCTGATTTGTGGACTCCATTGTCACCGGGTGACGCTCTGCCGCAGGAACACTGAGAGACAGAAATGTGACGCTGCAGTCTGCTGAAATGTTTGTTCAAGATTCAAGGTAGTTTAATTCCATTTCCAGCAGACAAATATGAATGGGATCAAAATAATTATTACTCCGGCTTCAATGCAGCACAAAAACACAATAGTAGAAACATATATCCACAGCTTGTAAACTGTGCACGGATTGATTGTATGTCCATAAAGTGACGCTCGGTATAGTCAAGTCAAGTCACTTTTTATTGTGATTTCGATCATAAACTGCTGTGCACAGTAAAAACAACATACCTCCAGGACCATGGTGCTACATGAAACAACACAAAACTACACTAGGCTAAGTGACACAACGCAAAGCTACACTAGACTACGTAAAATAACACAAAAACTACACTTGACTACAGACCTACACAGGACTGCATGAGGTGCACAAAACAGTGCAGGGCACTACAATAAATAATAAACAAGAAAATAGGCACAGTAGAGGACAAATTACAATATAATAATAAATGATAAAATAATAAATAAAAGTATGCCTGCATATAAGATGACAGACAGGAAATGATAAAGTCGAGGTGTTTGGTGGTGTGGAAGGGTGGGTTGGTGGGTAGAGATATTTATCAGCCTTACTGCTTGGGGAAGGTAGCTGTCCCAGAGGCTGGCCATCCTGGTGAGGATGCTGCGTAGTCTACCCAGATGGGAGTGGGACAAACAGTCCATGAGTGGGATGGGTGGAGGTTGATTATGAAAATCAGGTTGGTGTTTGATCTCAAGAGAGGGAATTTGGAAAATACCAATGAGATGCCTTTTTGAACAGCTTGTAATTGTGCCCATTAGGGAAAAGTTAATTTTGGATTGGGTGTTGTGTAATGAACCAGGTTTGATTACGAAGCTTATGGTAAAGGAAACGTGGACTTGGTGATCATAACATGTTAGAATTCACTCTGCACTTTGAGAGGGGAAAGGTACAAGAAGATGCATCATTATTAGTGGAGTGAGGGGAACTACGAAGGCATGGGAGAAGAGCTCACCAAAGTTGATTGCAAAGGGACACTAGCATGGATGATGGCAGAATAGTAATGGCTGTTTTCCTGCCTGTCCAGCCTCAACCTGCCTCTGCCTTTCCACAGCCTCCATCTTTAATTTTTCTAACTTGTACGGGAGCCTAAGCTCACTTGGTTTACTTCCAGGAAACACCTCCAACTCCTCCACTTTAAACACACCCTCAGATACATAATGTTCAGCTATTATCCTCTGCATCTGTGACCTCCTCATTGTCGATTTCACCTTAGCAAGTTTTAACCTTTTAGCAATACTCAACAACTCAATCCTTCTGGTGTCCTCTAACGCCTCAGAGGCTGGTGCTTCCAGAAATCTATCAACATCCATTCCTGCTGATTTTCCACACACAAATAAATCAAAAGGGATTTCTCCAATGAAATCGATAATTAATCAATACGCCCTCAAATCTGTTCATATCCCGGATGCAAGCCCAAATTTTGCTATGAACCGTAACGCTTTAGAAATGAGCCAGACGCAATAGACTACCCTTAGAGTCTGTTTTTGATGTTACATCCACTACCTTTATTCGTATCTACTAACAATATAGTAATTAGCAAGATAAACAAAAGTTAACAGTGTTATGTGTACTTGTGTGTAAATATAACTCCCAAACTATTGAGCTCAGGGGAAACAAGGCTTGGAGTCTTGAGATGGTGAACTATGAAAGTTCAGTTCAACCACAGAATAGGTGATGAGAGAGAGATATTTGTAGTGCAGGGTAAATGTCAAGAGAAGGCAATTCTGTCGAATTCCACAGTGGTAAAACGAAAGAACAGTCACTGTAGATTTTATCCATCGTCGTTCCAAATCCACATACAAATTATCACCGAAAGTGACTTGTCACAAGGGGTATCGTCTTCAAGTGAATTCCCACACCACACCCAGGCAGGGGTTAACACATAAGTGGTCTTCACAGGATACCCCAAATCAGATCCACTCGTATGGATCAAACGAGGTGACAACCTTACATTTGATGTTCGCTGAATCGATAATTAACCCACCCTTGTGGGCATAGGAAAGTTCTCTACAGTGACCCTTGGCCACTAGTTCCCTTGTTTTGATCCTTCCATTTATCCTCCTTCATCTCCGTTTGACTCTGAGTGTCTGTGTCCTCGGTTAAAACTAAACAAGCTGTGAGTGATGTAAACAAGCTGCAAGTCAGACTGATTTCCATTCTTAATCTCTCTCTCTCTCTCTCTCAAAATGACAGTCCACAGGAAATGAAATCTAGGGATTCATAACAATGGCCACTCCCCATTGTGAACTGACTGGTGTGCCAGTAGCTTGGATGACTGAGTGAATCTCTTCCCACAGACTGAGCTGGTGAACGGTTTTTCCCCAGTGTGAACTCGCAGATGTGTCAGTAGGGTGGATGATTGAGTGAATCCTTTCCCACATTCTGAGCAGGTAAACGGCCACTCCCCAGTGTGAACTGACTGGTGTGCCAGTAGTTGGGATGACCGAGTGAATACATTCCCACATTCTGAGCAGGTGAATGGCTTCTCCCCAGTGTGAACTCGCTGATGACTCTGTAGGGTGGATGAATCAGTGAATCTCTTCCCACAGACTGAGCAGGTGAACGGCTTCTCCCCTGTGTGAACTAATTGGTGTCTCTGTAGGTTGGATGAATCAGTGAATCTCTTCCCACAGACTGAGCAGGTGAACGGCTTCTCCCCAGTGTGAACTCGCTGATGTCTCTGCAGGGCGGATAACTGAGTGAATCCCTTCCCACATTCTGAGCAGGTGAATGGCTTCTCCCCAGTGTGAACTCGCTGATGAATCTGTAGTTTGGATAACTGAGTGAATCCCTTCCCACATTCTGAACAGGTGAACGGCTTCTCCCCAGTGTGAACTCGCTGATGACTCTGTACGGTGGATGAATCAGTGAATCTCTTCCCACAGACTGAGCAGGTGAACGGCTTCTCCCCAGTGTGAACTCGCTGATGTCTCTGTAGGTTGGATGAATCAGTGAATCTCTTCCCACAGACTGAGCAGGTGAATGGCTTCTCCCCAGTATGAACTCGCTGATGACTCTGTAGTGTGGATAACCAAGTGAATCTCTTCCCACAGACTGAGCACGTGAACGGCTTCTCCCCAGTGTGAACTCGCTGATGTGCCATTAGGTTGGATGACTCAGTGAATTCCTTCCCACAGTCCGAGCAGCTGAACGGCCGCTCGCCGGTGTAAACACGCTGGTGAGCCTTTGTGTCAGATGACTGAGTGAATCCTTTCCCACAAATTCAGCAGATGACCAGCCTCTGCTCGATGTGAACTGACTGGTGTGTCGACAGGTGGGAAGACCGACTGAATCCTTCCTCACACACAGAATAGATGAATGGCCTTGTCCAGTGTGAACTTGCTGATGTACCTTCAGTTGTGATGACCGAGTAAATCCATTCCCACTGTCCGAGCACGTGATCGGCCTCTCCCCTGTGTAAAATAATGGGTGTACCAATTGGTCAAATGAACGAGTGAATCCCTCCCCACCTTCTGAGCAGGAAGGATGGCTGATTGAATCCCTTGCTCCTTTTCTTAAATGTCTAGACAGAGACAGCAAAACTGGCGTGTCGTGTTTGAGATTCCTGGGGACAAATTCCTTCTCATTTTTAATCTGTAAAAAGAATAACAAAATCCATTAGTGTGTGTAGGACAACATTTCAGATGAGATTACTTGAGTTGCCAAGGTTTGATCTGGTATCACACTGTTACAGTGAGATTCAACCCAAGATGGACAGAGAAATCATCTTCTAACTGGGCACAGTGCTGGTATCTGGAATGACCATCAATTCTCTGATGCTCTTCCTGTCTCTATAAAAATGGGGCATTTCTGCCATCTCCAATCTGTGACCTGGCTCAGTTTGACTCTCTCCATTGGTATTATTCCCTGCTCCTGCTGAGCAGCATGGGTGCCTGGCCCCACAGTAACTGAAACAGTATCACACAAATAGTCTTCCTTGACATGCATTTGGGATTTTCTTTTACGTATGATTAACTTAAAGTGCCACAGTGTTAACGCCATATAAAAAAATTCCTGCTGAGATGAATGGTTGGTCTGCACAGCTGTGAAAAGGACTTAAAGTGAATTTTTGTATTATTTCAGGTTCTTGGGCCATCTGGTTTGTGCTGAACTATTTAAACTGCCCACTCCCATACCCCTACCATCCAGGCACCTACTCAAACCTCTTAAATGTTGAAATCGTGCTTGCATGCACCACTTGTGCTCTTTGCTCATTCCACACCCGGATGATCGTCGGTGTGAAGAAGTTTCCCCTCATGTTCCCCTTAACGTTTTACCTTTCCCCCTTAACCCATGGCCTCTGGTTGTAGTCCCACACCATCTCAGTGGTAAAATCCCTATCTATGTCCCTCATAATAGTGGTATACCCCAATCAAATCTCCCCTCAGTCTTTTATGTTCCAAGGAATAAAGTCCTGACCTGTTCGATCTTTCCTTATAACTCAAGTCCTACAGACCTGGCAACATCCTTGTGAATTTTCTCTGAACCTCTTTTACATCTTTCCTGTAGGTTGGTAACCAAAACCGCACACAATACTCCAAATTAGGCTTCACCAGTGCCTTCTACAAGTCAACATAACATCCGTCTATTGTTGTCAGTACTCTAGTTCATGAAGGCCAATGGGCTGAAATCTTTCTTTCTGTCTCTATCTAACTGTGATACCACTTTCAGTGAATTAAGGACTTGTATTCCCAGGAGCCTTTCTACTACAATACTCCTCCATGCCTGACCAGTCACTGTGAAAGACCTCCCTTGGTAGGTCATACCAAAGTGCAATACCTCACACTTGTCTGCATTAAATTACATTTCCCATTTCCCAAACCATTTTCCCAGCTGGTCCAGATCATACTGCAAACCATGATACTCTTCCTCGCTGACGACTACACCACCAATCTTGGTGTCAGCTACAAATTTTCTGATCCAGTTAACCACCCTATCATCCAGATTACTGATATAGATGACAAACAATAACAGATACAGCACTGATCCCTGTGGCACACCACTAGTCACAGGATGCGGTCAAGAGGCAGCCATCTGCTACCACACACTGGCTTCTCCCAAAGACAGTGTCTCATCCAATTTACTATCTCATCTTGAGTGCTGAGTGACCAAACCTTCTTGATCCACCTCCCATATTCCACCTCTGTAATCTGTACAGGGTCTAGGAATTTGATGCTGCTTTGCCTCACTTCTATAGACTCTGTGTTCATCTCGTGAGTAAAAAAAAATCTCCCACATCTATTTTGTCTCCTCATATGGATTACCATTCTGATCTTGCAGAGGATTAATTTTTTCCCTTGCAATCTTTTCACTCTTAACATATCTGCAGAATCCATGAGGATTCTCCTTCATCTTGCCTGCTGGGGTAACCTCATGCCTTCTTTGTCTTTCATAAGTGTTCACTTGAATTTCCTGTATCTCACAAGTACCCCATTTGTTCCAATCTGCCTGTACCAGGTATGCACCTCCTTTTTATTGATCTGGGAGATGAAAGCCAAAGGGGTGATAGAGCTGCTATGGGAGGTGGTGGTGGGGGAGGGTCAAACTGAAGTTGCAGGGGGAATGGGAGCCTGAATAACAGAATAGATAGTGCAGGGTTTGCGGAGACAGTTGTTGTTCAGTCCTCAGACAAAGTCAGGAATGAAAAAGTTGAGCATGGTGCAGTGAATATGCTGAGCCCTGTATATTTCAATACAAGGAGCAGCGTAGGAAAGGCGGATGTGTTCAGGGCATGGATCAACACCTGGAATTATGACACTAGGATCTGGCAACTGTGGCCTGGGACAGGCTGCTTTATGGCAAAGGTGTGCTTGGTAAATTGAGGCCTTCAAAGCGAAATTTTGAAAGTACAAAGCGGGTATGTGCTTGTCAGAATAAAAGGTAAAGATAGAAACTGTAGGGAACCTTAGATTTCAAGAGATATTGAGACCCTGATGAAGCACAAAATGGAGTTGCATAACAGGGATAGGCAGGCAGGTTGAAATGGAGTATAAGAAATAAATCAGGATGGCGAAAAGAAGGCATGAGATTCCCCTTGCAGAAAAGATGAAGGATAATCCTCAGGGATTCTGGAGATAGATTAAAAGCAAAAGGATTGCAAGGCACAAAGTTGGTCCTCTGGAAGACCGGAATGGCAATCCATGGCTGGAACCAAAGCAGATGGGGGAAGATCTTAAATATTTTTTTCATTTCTATTTACTCAGATGGACACAGTGTCAATGAGAGTGTGGAAAAGCGGCATTAAAACCGTGGACCCTGTACAGATTAAAGAAGAGGGTGGATAAATCTCCAGGGCATGACAAGGTGCTCCCTCGGTCCCCATGGGAGGCAAGTGCAGAAATCGTCGGGGCCCCAGCGGAGATAATTAATTCATCCTTAGTGACGGGAGAGTTATCAGAGGATTGTTGGATAGCCAAAGTTATTTCACTGTTCAACATAGAACATAGAAATCTACAGCATATTCCAGGCCATTCAGCCCACAATGTTGTGCCAACCATGAAACTTACTCTAGAAACTGCCTGGAATTTCCCTAGCACATAAAACTCTATGTTTCTAAGCTCCATGTACCTACCTAAGAGGCTGTTAAAAGACCCTATTTTATCTGCCTCGGCCACCACTGCTGGCAGTGCATTCCACACACCCACCACTCTCTGTGTAAAAAAAACTTACCCCTGACATCCCCTCGGTATCTATTTCCAAGCAGCTTAAAACTATGCCCCTCGTGTTAGCCATTTCAGCCCTGGGAAAAGCCTCTGGCTATCCACATGATCAATGCCCCTCATCATCTTATTCACCTAAAAAAAGGCTTTGTTGGAAGTAGGCAAAATTATGAGGGTATAAATAGGGTAAATGCAAGCAGCTTTTTCCACTGATGTTGGGTGGGACAACAACCAGAGGTCATGGGTAAGTGACTTCCCCATTTATACAACACAATACAATACAACACAATACAGGCCCTTCGGCCCACAATGCTGTGCCAGACATTACTTACTTCAGAAATTCCCTAGAGTTCCCCATAGCCCTGTATTTTTCTACGTGCCATGTACCTATCCAGGATCCTCTTAAAAGACCCTATTTTATCCGGCTTCATCACAGTCGCCGGCAGCCCATTCCACGCACTCACCACTCTGTGTAAAAAAACTTACCCCTTGTGGTGATATCACGTGTCAGGACGTGACTGGACAGAGTTACTAACATGAGCAGAAATGAAGAATGATAGAGAAGCATGGCAGTGTAAGACGTGGTTTTGCTGCTGTTAAGTAGAAGTTCAATTCTGCAGAATATGGTTTGTTATTAGTAACCCACGGTACGTATAAAGAACACAACACCCCTGACATCTCCTTCGTACCTACTTCCAAGCACCTTAAAACTGTGCCCTCTCTGCAGATTTTCTCTTGGTTGTGATTGGAGGCAGAACGAAGGTGATTTTCACAACAGCTGATGTAAAAGATTTTGTTCCCTTTCTCCGAGTTCCCAATCCTTGCATTTAGACAGCTGGAGCTCAGCTCTGTCTGAGAGATCCATCGGTTCCCATTCCCTCTCAGCCGGAAGCTCCCCGGAGCCCGTGTACGGATGGTGGGGCTGAGAGAGAGGGAAGAGAGCAGGACTGTCCCAGGATTTCGGGTCACGGAGTCCGGAGCTCACAGCAACTGTCCCGAAGTCGGTGTTGAAACCCCACCAATCTCCCTTCTCCCCACCCCGCAACAGTCTCCCTACAGCCGATCTCCTTAAGCTTACCGTGTACTGCGCGCATGCGTGATATTCGGCAACGGAACAGCCCTGACGCTTGCGCATTTGATCGGTGCTTCGGCGACGGCGAACTTTATATTGCAGGGCTTTATTGGTAATCACGGTGCCATTAAAAGTTTCTGCAAGCACCAGTTCCACGTCCATAGCTTTTTTTTGTGTGTACAGAAAATTCAGCAGCTGTTTTAACGCAGAAAGCGGCTCCCATAAACAATATACTCAATATCAACGTGTATCTAATGCCAAAGTACAATCCTCTTACAGATGTAGATATAAAACACAAGAGATTCTGCAGTTGCTGGAAATACAGTACAGAGACACACACACAAAATGCTAGAGGAACTTTGCAGTTCAGGCAGCGACTAAGCAGAGGAGTACGCAGTGTAGGCATGCTGAAGGGGCTCGGCAGAAACGTTGTCTATTTATTCCTCTCCACATTCGTTGCCTGATCTGCTGATTTATTCCAGTATTTTGCAGAACCCACTTTTTTTTTCAATCAATGTTTCTAAATGTTTCTCATCTTTGATTTATAGGCACATCCTGCTGGTCAGATTCCTCCTCCTCCCCATAAACTCTAGACCCCATCGCTCTCTGGAGCCTCAAAGCCCTGACTCAGGCCGGCATCTCATTGGTTTCTGAATCTGCTCCATCGAAGATTCATTTGCTAGTCTGCTGTCAGACTTTAGAGGCGCATTGCAACAACCCAGCTGTCTGAGGCACAGTCCTTTGAAATGAGTGAAAATGACCAAAAACGTTGAAAAGAGCAGCGAAGAAGGAGTTTAGCTAAATTATTTCACAGCACTGAAGAACTTCAAATACACAGGGAGCTCATCGTCTTATTCAGCCTGGAGAAAATCATGCAGGTGTATAAGATGATGAGAGATATTGGTCGTGTGAATAGCCAGAGGCTTTTTCCCAGGGCTGAAATGCCTAACACGAGGGGCATAGTTTTAAGGTGCTTGGACCCAGGCGCACAGGAGATGTCAAAGAGTGGTGGGTGTGTGGAATGCACAGCCAGAGACATTGGTAGACGTGGATACAATAGGGTCTTTTAAGACACTTGGACAATCGACAATAGGTGCAGGAGTAGGCCATTCAGCCCTTAGAGTCAGAACCACCTTTCACTGTGATCATGGCTGATTGCCCACAATCAGTATCCAGTTCCTGCCTTCTCCCCATAACCTTTGATTCCTCTATCTTTAAGAACTCTATCCATCTCTTTCTTGAGAGCATCCAGAGACTTGGCCTCCACAGCCTTCTGGGGCAGAACATTCCATATATCCACCACTCTCTGGGTGAAAAAGTTTTTCCTCAACTCCGTTCTAAATGGCTTACCCCTTATTCTTAAACTGTGGCCTCTGGTTCTGGACTCACCCATCAGCGGGAACATGCTTCCTGCCTCCAGCGTGTCCAATCCCTTAATAATCTTATGTTTCAATAAGATCCCCTCTCATCCCTCTAAATTCCAGAGTATACAAGCCCAATCGCTCAAATCTTTCAACATATGACAGTCCCGCCATCCCGGGAATTAATCTTGTGAACCTACGCTGCACTCCCTCAATAGCATGAATGTCCTTCCTCAAATTTGGAGACCAAAATTGCACACAGTACTCCAGGTGTGGTCTCACCAGGGCCCTGTACAACTGCAGAAGGACTTCTTTGCTCTAATACTCAATTCCTCTTGTTATGAAGGCCAGCATGCCATTAGCTTTCTTCACTGCCTGCTGTACCTGCATGCTTGCTTTCAGTGACTGATGTACAAGAACACCTAGATCTCGTTGTACTTCCCCTTTTCCTAACTTGACACCATTTAGATCGTAATCTGCCTTCCTGTTCTTGCCAGCAAAGTGGATAACCTCACATTTATCCACATTAAACTGCATCTGCTATGCATCCGCCCACTCACCCAGCCTGTCCAAGTCACCCTGCATTCTCATACGTCCTGCTCACATTTCACACTGTCACCCAGCTTTGTGTCATCAGAAAACTTGGTGATGTTTTAATCCTTTCATCCAAATCATTAATATATATTGTAAACAGCTGTGGTCCCAGCACTGAACCCTGCGGTACCCCACTGGTCATCGCCTGCCATTCTGCCATTAATCGCTACTGTTTGTTTCCTGTCTACTAACCAATTTTCTATCCATGTCAGTACCCTACCCCCAATACCATTTGCTCTAATTTTGCACACTAACCTCCTATGTGGGACTTTATCAAAGGCTTTCTGAAAGTCCAGGTACACTACATCCACTGGCTTTCCCATGTCCATTTTCATAGTTATGTTCTCAAAAAATTCCAGAAGATTAGTCAAGCATGATTTCCCCATCGTAAATCCATGCTGACTCGGACCTATCCTGCCACTGCTATCCAAATGTGCTGCTATTACATCTTTTACAATTGATTCCAGCATCTTCCCCACCACTGTTGTCAGACTAACTGGTCTATAATTGCCTGTTTTCTCTCTCCCTCCTTTCTTCAAAAGTGGGATAACATTAGCTACCCTCCAATCCACAGGAACTGATCCTGAATCTATAGACATTGGAAAATGATTACCAATAGACAGGTATATGGAGCTTAGGAAAATAGAGGACAATGCGGTCAGGAAATTCCAGGCAGTTTCTGGAGTAGGTTACATGATTGGCACAACATTGTGAGCCGAGGGGCCTGTAATCTGCTCCAGATTTCTGATTCTATGAAATTCAAGGGAAATCTCTTCTCCTGCAGAGTAGTGACGAGTTGCAACCTGTCATCATGGGGAGAGTGAGAGGTGAAGTGAACGGTAGGGCTAGATTTTACAATACTGATATGGAACAGAAACATGGGCAGGGACCAGACGGATTGAGTGGCCTCTCTTGTGTTCAATGTGAGTGTGGCAGAGACAGTAAGTATCTGTGACATGAGATTTGAAACAGAACTGATTTATCTTTTACAGATCCACAATATTAAACACCAGTCTAGTTTAAGGCTAACATCAGAAGAATGTTGGATGTGATAAGGTACACCATGCAAGGCTTATTGAGAAAGTAAGGAGGCCTGGGATCCAAGGGGAGATTGCTTTGTGGATCAAGAGCTGGCTTGCCCACAGAAGGCAAAGAGTGGTTGTAGACAGGTCATATTCTGCATGGAGGTCAGTGACCAGTGGTGTGCCTCAAGGATCTGTTCTGGGACCCTTACTCTTGGTGATTTTTATAAATGACCTGGATGAGGAAGTGGAGGGATGGGTTAGTAAATTTGCTGATGACAAAAAGGTTGGAGGTGTTGTGGATAGTGTGGAGGGCTGTTAGAGGTTACAGCGGACATTGATAGGATGCAAAACGGGGCTGAGAAGTAGAAGATGGAATTCAACCCAGATCAGTGTGAGGTGGCTCACTTTGGTAGGTCAAATATGATGGCAGAATATAGTATTAATGGTAAGACTCTTGGCAGTGTGGAGGATCAGAGGCATCTTGTGGTCAGAGTCCATAAGTCACTCAGAGCTGCTACGAAGGTTGACTCTGTGGTTAAGAAGGCGGTACGGTGCATTGGCCTAAATCAACCCTGGGATTGAGTTTAGGAGCCAAGAGGTAGTGTTACAGCTAAATAGGACCCTGGTCAACCCCACTTGGAGTACTGTGCTCAGTTCTGTTTGCATCACTACAGGAAGGACGTGGAAACCATAGAAAGAGTGCAGAAGAGATTTACAAGGATGTTGCCTGGATTGGGGAGCATGCCTTATGAGAATAGGTTGAGTGAACATGGCCTTTTCTCCTTGGGGCGATGGAGGATGAGTGGTGACCTGATAGAGGTGTATAAGACGATGAGAGGCATTGATCTTGTGGATAGTCAGAGGCTTTTTCCCAGGGCTGAAATGGTTGCCACAAGAGGACACAGGTTTAAGGTGCTGGGGAGTAGGTGCAGAGGAGATGTCAGGGGTAAGTTCTTTTTTTGCACAGAGTGGTGAGTGCGTGGAATGGGCTGCCGGCGATGGTGGTGGAGGCGGATATGATAGGGTCTTTTAAGAGACTCCTGGATAGATACAGCGAGGTTAAAAAATAGAGGGCTATGGGTAACCCTAGGTAATTTCTGAGGTAAGGATATATTCGGCACAGCATTGTGGCTGAAGGGCCTATGTTCTGCTGTAGTTTTTCTATGTTTCTAATTTCTATTCACATTCCTCTGGCCTCACTGGACAGGAACACTGAAACATCAAGTGAGAAACAGCAGGAGGTGGCCATTCAGCCCCTCTAACCATCAACAGAATGGTGGCTGCTCTCCCATCTCAGCCACATGTTTCTGTCCGATCCTCATTTCCTCGATCCCTTCGGTCTCCACACATCTGCTGGTCTCTGTTTTATGTGAGGATGATCACTGAGTCTTCACCGGCCTCTGTGATGGGGATTTACAGACTTTCACCCCCCTTGGAGTGGAGACATTTCTCTTCATCTCGGTCCTGGACAGTCCACCCCCTTTTTCAGAGACTGGGATCCCTGGTTCAGCCGGTAATGATGTTGTGCATTTCAATGTGTTCACCTCTCAGTCCTCAATTCTCCAAATGAAAGGGTTATCACATTTGATCTTTCTTCATATGATGACCCCACCACTCCAGGGATCAGTCTGGTGAATCTTCATTGCACTCTCCATAACAAATACTCTCTAACCTCTTTGTTAATCCTCTATGGAATTAATTTCCATCTTCTGCAGCCCCGTGTTGCCCCAACCACTCACCTCCCACCCCCGTCACTATTTCCACCTTCCCACCTCCCCCTCACCTGGATCCACCTCTCACTCCCCAGCTCTTGCCCCATCCCCACCCCTCACCTCTTTTCTCGGACTATTTCCCGTCCACTCTCAGTCCAGAGGGAGGGTCTCGGCCCGAAATGTTGACGGTCCATTTCCCTCCACAGATGCTGCCCGACCCACTGAGTTCCTCCGGCAGTTTGTTCTTTGGTCTGTGTGACCCGTGTTAGTGTGGGGAGCGGGATTTTACACCATATTCCCGGTACAGTCTCAACAAAACACAAATAATTGTCACTTTGCCCGGACCATCGGCCCCGCTTGCAGGGCAACAGTCTGCCGGTGTTTGCCCCCCAATGTGGTGAATCGCCACCACCGTGGGCTCAGACATTTCCACAGATGAGCCCCTCCTGTCCCCACCGGGACAAACATCCTGTCCGCCCCCTCTCTCCCCGTCTTCATCCTCTCCCTCCCCGGGGAACCGGCATCAAACCGACGGGCCGAGCGGTCTCCTCCTACCTCTCAGCGACACATCAGACTCCGGCCGCAGGAGACGCTTCACAAACGCCCCAACTTCCCTCGGAGGGAAATGGAAATAAATCAGAAAGCGGACATTTACTTTGACGGTTGTCCCGCCGTGACGGAAAGTTCGGGAGACGGAGTCAGCGGAGGTAACGCCCTCTCGGTTGGTCCGCCTCCGCTATTGGTTGGAAGCAGTGATTGACATCGCTTCCCAGCAATGGGAATAGCGCAGCGCGTGACTCCTCTGTTGACAGCGGTGGGGGAGGGGCTGGTCACGTGATTAGTAGCCCGGCCGTTAAACCGACCAAGCTCGAGCTCACCAGCGCGCGGGGCACAAAAGGCCCCGGATGATCGGTTGAGGTAAGAAGGGGTCTCCGGGTTGGGGGTCTCACCGGGCGGCGTTTCCAACACCGACTTCGGGTAGTTGCTGTGACTCCGGACTCCGTGACCCGCAATCCCGGGACAGTCCTGCTCTCTTCCCTCTCTCTCAGCCCCACCATCCGTACACGGGCCCCGGGGAGCTTCCGGCTGATGAGGGAATGGGAACCGATGGGTCTCTCAGACAGAGCTGAGCTCCAGCTGTCTAAATGCAAGGATCGGGAACTCGGAGAAAGGGAACAAAATCTTTTACATCAGCTGTTGTGAAAATCACCTTTGTTCTGCCTCCAGTCACAAACCAGAGAAAATCTGCAGATGCTGGAAATCCGAGCAACACACACAAATTGCTGGAGGAACTCAGCATTAGTACTCTTTTCCATAGATGCTGCCTGGCCTGCTGAGTTCCCCCAGCATTTTGTGTCTGTTGCTGGTTCCACCCCCTCTTGTTCTGGACTTTCTACCCGTGAGAACATGTTTTGTCCCACTCTCTCTGGGTACATAATGATATCAAACACCTTTGTCCTGGGCAACAAGTAGCTTTCACATCACAAATGTGCCAGACTCCAATGAGACAGACTACTGCCCTTCCCTTCATATTCATTGGCATTGCCATCACTGAGTTCACCACCGTCAGTCACCTGGGGGAGGGTTCAGGGGAAATATTTGTGTACAATACAGAAACTGGTGTTACCTGTGTGTATTGTGGTGATGCAAAAGTTACTGGAGAATTTGAAAGTGGGAAGAAGTGGAGTGATAGTTTGAAATCTGACTTTTTAAAGCGTCATTTAGCAAGCAAATCAGATATGGACAATGTGCAAAAGCTCTGGCGAGAAAATCCTTCATTACCCGTTACAGGCCTGCTACATAGGTTGTGTGAGAGTGCAGATGAACTCGATCGAGCCCAGAGGAGATCAAAGTTCTTACTGACAGTGATTTGCTAGCAGTTAAAATGAATACCTCTCTATATAAAATTCACTGTGCTCATGTTGTCACTGGTTAAAAGAATGAACAGTACAAGATTTACTTTACTTTGTACTTTATTGTCGCCAAACAATTGGTAGTAGAATGTATAATCATCACAGCGAAATTTGATTCTCCGCTTCATACTCCCTGGATTACAAATATTAAATATTATAAATATTAAAATTAGTTAAAATTAGTAAATATTAAAAATTTAAATTATAAATCATAAATAGAAGATAGAAGAATGGGAAGTAAGGTAGTGCAAAAAAACTGAGAGGCAGGTCCGGATATTTGGAGAGTACGGCCCAGATCCGGGTCAGGATCCATTCAGCAGTCTTATCACAGTTGGAAAGAAGCTGTTCCCTAATCTGGCCGTACGAGTCTTCAAGCTCCTGAGCCTTCTCCTGGAGGGAAGAGGGATGAAAAGTCTGTTGGCTGGGTGGGTTGCGTCCTTGATTATCCTGGCAGCACTGCTCTGACAGCGTGCGGTGTAAAGTGAGCCCACAGACAGAAGATTGGTTTGTGTGATACGCTGCGCTGTGTTCACGATCTTCTGCAGCTTCTTTCGGTCTTGGACAGGACAACTTCCATACCAGGTTGTGATGCACCCGAGAAGAATGCTTTCTACAGTGCATCTATAAAAATTAGTGAGGGTTTTAGAGGACAGGCCAAATTTCTTTAGTTTTCTCAGGAAGTAAAGGTGCTGGTGGGCCTTCTTGGCAGTGAACTCTGCCTGGTTGGACCAGGTCAGGTCATTTGTGATATTTACCCCGAGGAACTTAAAGCTCTATGTGCAGACCGGTCATTACAAATTAGAGGGGACATTGGTGGCAGAACCTCCAGTGTCCCTTATGCCCTCACCTACAAGATGTGCGTCCAGCTGCAGCTTGTAACCCTGCACTTTATGGAGTTGGAACTTGAAATGGATCAATTCCAGATCATCCAGGCAGTGATGCAGCCAGTCAGGATGCTCTCAGTTGTGTTCCAGTAGAAAGTTCTTAGGATTTGGGACTCAATCCCAAGCTTCTTCAGCCGTCTGAGGTGAGCAAGGTACTGTTGTGCTTTTTTCACAACACAGCCGGTATGTACAGACCATGTGAGGTCCTCGCTGATGTTTATGCCAAGGATCTTAAAGCAGTTCACTGTCTCAACCCCAGATCCATCGATGTCAATTGGGATTAGCCTGTCTCCATTCCTCCTGTCATCCACAATCAGCCCCTTTGTTTTTTTTAGATTAGATTGGATTCAACTTTATTGTCACTGTGCCAAGTACAGATACAAAGCCAATGAAATGTGGTTAGCATCTGACCAGAAATGCAAAGAATCGTGTTATTTACAAAATAACTGAATAAAAAAGTGCTACAACACCCAAATATAAAAGTACTGAGACAGTACAATACGGATGCAATACTGCTTAGCGCTGTGACTAGAGGTTCAGCAGTGTCACAGCCTCAGGGAAGAAGCTCTTCCTGTGCCTGTTGGTGTGGGAGCGGAGGCTCCTTTAGCACCTCCTTGATGGGAGGAGAGATTTAAAAAGTCCATGGTTAGGGTGAGATGTATCCTTGATAATTCTTTTCGCCCTACCCAGGCAGCGTTTATGGTAGATGTTCTCAATGGTGGACAATTGGCTGTCGATAATCCGCTGGGCAGTTTTCACCACACACTGGAGTGCTTTGCGCTCTGATACAGGACAATTGCCATACCACACTGAGATGCAGTTGGTGAGTATGCTCTCAATCGTACAGCAGTAAAAGTCTGTCATATCCTGGGACAGAGGTGAGCTTTCTTGTTGCTCCGCAGGAAGTAAAGGTGCTGTTGTGCCTTCTTGATCAGAATGGAGGAGTTCAGGGACCAGATGAGATCCTCGGAAAAGTGGACACCAAGGAACTTGAAGCTTGATACACGCTCCACTACAGTTCCGTTGATGTAGATGGGGACGTGAGTGTGGCTCCTGGCATGCCTGAAGTCCACAATGATCTCCTTGGTCTTCTGGGTGTTAAAGGCCAGATTGCTGTCGGCACACCACGCGGCCAGGTGCTGGACCTCGTCCCTGTAGGCCGTCTCATCATCCCCTCTGATCTGGCCAACCACCGTGGTGTCATCTGCGAACTTGATTATGGAGTTAGAACCATGTACAGGAATGCAGTCATAGCTGAAAAGGGAGTACAGAAGAGGGCTCGGCCCACAGCCCTGAGGCACGCCGGTGTTCAGGGTGAGAGTGGAGGAGGAGAGGTTGTCTAACTTAACTGATTGGGGTCTGTTAGTCAGAAAGTCCAAGGTCCAATTGCAGAGGGATGAGCTGATACCAAGTTGGCGAAGTTTGGTGATCAGCTTGAAGGGGCTTACAGAATTGAATGCCGAACTAAAGTCAATGAACAGCATTCTGACGTAAGAGTTGGGGCTGTCCAGGTGGGTCAGGGCAGAGTGAAGTGCCGTGGAGATGGCGTCCTCTGTTGACCTGTTGGTGCGATGGGGGTCCAGGGTAGTGGGCAGACAGGATTTCAGATGTGATAAAACCAGTCTCTCAAAGCACTTTGCAATGATGGGGGTGAGTGCAACTGGGCGGAAATCATTCAGGCTCGTGGCAGTGGAATGCTTCAGTACTGGCACGATGGTGGCGATCTTGAAGCTTGTGGGGACAACACCCCGGGCCAGGGACAAATTAAAAATGTCCATGAAGACCCCGGTCAACTGCCCTGCACAGAGTCTCACCACATGGTCAGGTATTGCATCCGGACCAGCTGCCTTCCGTACATTCACCCTGCTCAGGGTGGCACAAACATCGGAGGTGGAAAGTGAGAGAGACAGTTCACCAGGTGGGAGATCCGCTTTGAGGGTGACCTCCTTGTTCCCTTGATCAAAGTGAGCGTAGAAGTAATTGAGCTCATCAGGGAGGGTAGCAGAGCTGGAAGGGGGCACAGTACTAGGAGGTTTGAAGTCTGTAATGACCTGTATGCCATGTACATGGACCGGGGGTCTGAGGAGTTGAAATGCTCCTCGATTCTCTGTTTGTATATGTGTTTAGCCTGAGAGATTCCCCTCCTCAGGTTGGCCCTGGCTGAGCTGTGAACCTCCCAGTCTCCAGACCTGAAGGCTGAATCTCTTGCTTTGAGCAGGAGGTGAACCTCTCTGTTCATCCATGGTTTCTGATTGGCGAAAACTCCTATTTGTTTTAGTAATGTCTCTCTATCTACACACTTGTTGATGTGCTCAAGGACAGAGTTGGTGTATAAATCAATGTTAATCTGAGAGTCTGTGGTGGTATGGGCAGCAAACGTGCTCCAGTCTGTGTGCTGGAATTGGTGCTGAAGAGCAGAGTCAGCCCCCTCCAGCCAGATCTTAATAGTCTTCATTGTGGGTTTCACACGTTTAGTGACCGGGCTATACTTGGGAAGCAGAAACAATGAAAGATGGTCGGACTGTCCCAGATGGGGGAGGGTAGTGAGTTTGTGAGTGTCAGCCACATTTGTGTACACATGATCTGAGGTTTTATTACACCTGGTGGTGCATAATACATTTTGGTAAAATCTTGGAAGCACGGTACGTAGGTTACAATGATTAAAGTCTCCAGCGACAGTCAAAGCTCCGTCTGGATGCAATGTCTGCAGCTTGCTAATAGCAGCACTGAGGTCTTTCATGGCTACTTTAGCATTAGCATCCAGTGGAACATAAACTGCGACAGCAATGATGCATGTTTTGTGACAATGAGGGAGAGGTTGTTTTCTTTACACCAGTCGGATGTTGTTCAGACCTCAGGTACAGTCAGCAATCAAATGGTTGAGCATGGAGCGATGAATGTGCTGAGCTGTGTATATCACAATGCAAGAAGCACTGTAGGAAAACCAGATGAGCTCAGGACAGGGAATTCTGATATTGTAGCCATTATTGGGGACTTGGTTGCACCCAACAATCCGAGGGATTTAGAGGAACAAATTTGTAGAGAGATCGCAGACCATGCCAAGAAACAAAAGTTGATTCAGTAAGTGATTTTAACTTTCCATGTATTGACTGGGACTCCCATACTGTAAGAGGACTAGATGGGGTATAGTTTGTCAAATGTGCCCTTAATCAGTACATAGAATTCCTGATGTAAAAGTGTGCAATAGGTTGATGATCCAGGGCTGGTGACAGAAATTAGTGACCATAATGCCATGAGATTCAAAGTAAATATGGAAAAAAGAGAGGTCTGGACCATGGGTTGAGATTCTAAATTGGAGAAAGATCAATTTTGATGGTATCAGAAAGGATCTGACAAGTGTGGTTTGGGACAGGCTGTTTTCTGGCAAAGGAGTACTTGGTAAGTGGGGGGCCTTCAGAAGTGAAATTTTGAAGGTGTAGAGTTTGTATGTGCCTGCATAATAAAAGTTGAAAGTTAACTGGTGCAGGGAACCTTGGTTTTCAAGAGATATTGAGGCCCTGGATATTTTGTTCCTCTAAATGCCTCAGACTGTTGGGCGCTACCAAGACTCACTAATGACTACAATATCATAATTCCACGCCCTGAGCTCTGACTTTTTTTTTTTAGTCGTCTTCTGTTGGTTTCTAAAAGCTTCCCAATCGTTTTCATTCTTTTGTTTGCCCTCTCTTTGGCTTTTATGTTGGCTTTGGCTTCTCATTTCAACCACGGTTGTGTCCTCCTGCCTTTCCAATGTTTCCACATCTTTCGGATGTATCGATCACTGAGCTCCCAAATTGCTCCCAGAAACTCCAGCCATCGCTGCTCCGTTGTCACTCCCAACTTTTCCCTTCCAAACAAGTTTGGCCAGCTTCTGTGTCATAGAAACATGGAGAAGTTCAGTATAGAAACAGGCTATTTAGCCCATCTAGTCAATGCTGAAAAAACATTTAAGCTGTCTAATGCAAGGGTCCCCAACCTTTTTTGCACTGCGGACCGGTTTAATATTGACAATATTCTTGCGGGCCGGCCAACCCGGTGGGGGGGGGGGGGGGCGGGGTTGGTGGGTAGGGTTGCCAACGGACAAGAGTAGCAGTCAAATACGTTGCGTTTACCCAGAGAAAGACTACAATGACCATGAAGCCTTGCGCGGGCACCAGTGCGCATGCGCGTCGTGACCTGCCGATTTTTCCTGCAAATCCTTTTTCGTGATTCTGTTCGGAGTGGGGGGGGGGGGGAGCGGTGTTAATCATGACTGGAATATAGGTGATAAATGGCTAATACACCCAATTTCATTTCTAAAAGGGTTTATCTAACGAATTTAATATAAAACACACAGCACATATTTTCCTCGCATGAATATAGTGATAAGTCAATTATTAGAGGAGCTTGAAGTAAGTGATGAATGAACTTCCAGTAGAAGTGGCAGAAGCAGGTTCGATATTATCATTTAAAGAAAAATTGGATAGCTATATGGACAGGAAAGGAATGGAGGGTTATGAGCTGAGTACAGGTCGGCGGGACTAGGTGAGAGTAGCATTCGGCACGGACTAGTAGGGCAGAGATGGCCTGTTTCCGTGCTGTAATTGTTATATGGTTATATAAGTAAGTCAATAGCATCATGACATTTTAAGTAACATTTGGATTTTAAACACACAGCACATATTTTCCCCGTATGAATATATAAGATCATTGGAACACACCAATATCGCTGAATCAGTGGGAGCCCTGGGCTTGTTTCCCTCCAACAACACGGTCCTATCGAGGGATGGTGGGAGACAGCGATACTCGAAGTGAGTTCCTGTCCAGTCTATTCCGCAATTTAGTTTTCGTTGCATTCATTGGAGAAAACTCCGCTTCGCAGAGATATGTTGGAAATGGAAGCAACGTTTTCAGTGCTTTCGTGGCTATCTCAGGATATTTAGCCTTGACTTTGATCCAGAATGCCGACAGAGATGTTATTTCAAACATACTTTTCAGCCCGCCGTCATTTGCAAGCTCGAGGAGTTGATCTCCTTCCCGCGCTGACACAGATGACGCGCGGGTCATGACCTCACATGCGTAATGGCTGATCAGTGGCCGTGACGGGGAATGAGAAAAGGTGCAGCTGACTCATATCGCCAAGTCATATTGTTTCCTTGTAGCCCGGGAGCACATGCTTTGCGACCCGGTGGTTGGGGACCGCTGGTCTAATGCAACTACCTGCACCGAGACCATCGCCCTCCATACCCCTATCATCCAGGCTCCCATCCAAACTTCTTTGAAATGGTGAAACCGAGTTCATATTCACCACCTGTGCTGACATCTCAATCCACACTCTCACAACCACTGCAGGAAAGAGCTTTTCCAAATATTCCCATTAAATTTTCACCTTCTCCACTTAACCATGACCTCTGGCCATCCCACGCAACCTCAGTGGAAAAAGCTGCTCGCATTTACCCTATCTATACCCTCATAATTTTGTATATTTCTAACAAATCCTCAAAGCAATGTGTAATTTCCTTGTTTATGTTTAGAGCCTTTTTTAGATGTATAAGATGATGAGGGGCATTAATCGTGTGGAGAGCCAGAGGTTTTTTTCCCAGGGCTGAAATGGCTAACAACAGGGGACATAGTTTTAAGGAGCTTGGAAATAGATACTGAGGGGATGTCAGGGGTAAGTTTTTCACACAGAGTGGTGGGTGCATGGAATGCACTGCCGGCTATTTGTGTGTGAGTGTTTCAGTTACTGTGGGGCCAGGAACCTATGCAGCTCAGTGGGAACAGGGAATAATACCAATGGAGAGAGTCAAACTGAGCCAGGTCACAGATTGGAGATGGCAGAAATGCCCCATTCTTAGAGAGACAGGAAGAGCATCAGAGAATTTGATGGTCATTCCAGATACCAGCACTATGCCCAGTTAGAAGGTGATTTCTCTCTCCAACTTGGGTTGAACCTCACTGTAACGGTGTGATGCCAGATCACACCTTGGCAACTCAAGTGATCTCATCTGAAATGTTGTCCTTCACTCATTGATCGATTTTGTAAATCTTTTTACAGATTAAAAATGACAAGGAATTTGTCTACGGGAATCTCGAACACAACACGCCAGTTTTGCTGTCTTTGTCCAGATATTTAAGAAGTGGAGCAATGATTCACTCGATCATCCTTCCTGCTCAGACTGTCGGGAGAGATTCATTTGATCATCTGACTGACTGACGCGCCTGTCATCTTACACAGGGGAGAGGCCATTCACCTGCTCAGACAGTGGGAATGGATTCACTCCATCATCTTAACTGAAGGTACATCAGCAAGTTTACACTGAGACAAGCCCATTCACCTGTTCTATGTGTGAGACGGGATTCAGTCGGTCATCCCACCTGTGGATACACCAGTCTGTTCACACTGAGCAGAGGCTGGTCATCTGCTGAATTTGTGGGGAAGGATTCACGCGGTTATTCGACCTAATGGCTCACCAGCGAGTTCACACCAGGGAGCAGCCGTTCACCTGCTCAGACTGCGGGAAGGGATTCACTCAGTCATCTAACCTGAAGGTACATCAGAGAGTTCACACTGGGGAGAGGCCATTCACCTGCTCGGACTGTGGGAAGGGATTCGCTCGATCATCCCAACTGAAGGTACATCAGCGAATTCACACTGGGGAGAGGCCATTCACCTGCTCAGACTGTGGGAAGGGATTCACACAGTTAGCTAACCTACAAGCACATCAGCGAGTTCACACTGGGGAGAAGCCGTTCACCTGCTCAGACTGTGGGAAGGGATTTGCTCGATCATCTGATCTACAGATACATCAGCGAGTTCACACTGGGGAGAGGCCGTTCACCTGCTCAGACTGTGGGAAGGGATTCACTTCGTCATCTCAACTGAAGGAACATCAGAGAGTTCACACTGGGGAGAGGCCGTTCACCTGCTCAGACTGTGGGAACGGATTCACTTCGTCATCTCAACTGACAGTGCATCAGAGACTTCACACGGGGGAGAGACCGTTCACCTGCTCAGACTGTGGGAAGGGATTCACTCGATCACCTGATCTGCAGATACATCAGCGAGTTCACACTGGGGAGAGGCCATTCACCTGCTCAGTCTGTAGGAAGGGATTTACTCAGTCATCTCATCTGCAGATACATCAGCAAGTTCACACAGGGCAGAGGCCGTTCACCTGCTCAGACTGTGGGAAGGGATTCACACAGTCAGCTCACCTACAAGAACACCAGTCAGTTCACACTGGGGAGTGGCCATTCACCTGCTCAGTCTGTGGGAAGGGATTCACTTCCTCATCTAAACTGAAGGTACATCAGCGAGTTCACACTGGGGAGAGGCCGTTCACCTGCTCAGTCTGTGGGAAGGGATTCAATTTATCATCTCATCTGAAGGTACATCAGCGAGTTCACACTGGAGAGAGGCCGTTCACCTGCACAGACTGTGGGAAGGGATTCACTCAGTCATCTGACCTACTGAAACACCAGCGATTTCACACTGGGGAGAGGCCGTTCACCTGCTCAGTCTGTGGGAAGGGATTCACTCGATCATCTGATCTACAGAGACACCAGCAAGTTCACACTGGGGAGAGGCCGTTCACCTGCTCAGACTGTGGGAAGGGATTCACTCAGTCATCCCAATTGAAGGTGCATCGGAGAGTTCACACTGGGGAGAGGCCGTTCACCTGCTCAGACTGTGGGAAGGGATTCACTCAGGCATCTCACCTACGGAGACACCAGTCAGTTCACACTGCATAGCGGCCATTCGCCTGCTCAGTCTGTGGGCAGGGATTCACACAGCTGGCTAGCCTACAAGCACACCAGTCAGTTCACACTGGGGAGAGGCCGTTCACCTGCTCAGTCTGAGAAGGAAGTCACTCAGTTGTCCAATCTACAGAGACACCCGCAAGTTCATATAACCATATAACAATTACAGCATGGAAATAGGCCATCTTGGCCCTTCTAGTCCATGCTGAATGCTTACTCTCACTTAGTCACATCTACCTGCCTCTACCCTCCGTTCCTTTCCTGTCCATATACCGATCAAATTTTTTTTAAATGACAAAATCGAACCCGCCTCTACCACTTCTACTGGAAGCTCGTTCCACACAGCTACCACTCTCTGAGTAAAGAAGTTCCCCCTCGTGTTACCCCTGAACTTTTGCCCCTTAACTCTCAACTAATGTCCAGTTGTTTGAATCTCCCCTACTCTCAAAGGAAAAAGCCTATCCACGTCAAGTCTATCTATCCCCTTCATAATTTTAAATACCTCTATCAAGTCCCCCCTCAACCTTCTACGCTCCAAAGAATAAAGATCGAACTTGTTCAACCTTTCTCTGTAACTCAGGTGCTGAAACCCAGGTAACATTCTAGTAAATCTCCTCTGTATTCTCTCTATTTTGTTGACATCTTTCCTGTAACTCAGTGACCAGAGCTGTACACAATACTCCAAATTTGGCCTTACCAATGCCTTGTACAATTTTAACATTACATCCCAACTCCTATACTCAATGCTCTGATTTATAAAGGTCAGCAAACCAAAAGCTTTCTTCACCACCCTATCCACATGAGATTCCACCTTCAGAGAACTAAGCACCATCATTCCTAAACATGAGGAATTCTGCAGATGCTGGAAATTCAAGCAACACACATCAAAGTTGCTGGTGAACGCAGCAGGCCAGGCAGCATCTCTAGGAAGAAGTACAGTTGACGTTTCATGGGTATGGTGGATTTCTACCACTGTTTCCTCCCCTCAGCAGCCCGAATCATGCGCCCCCTGTTCACCCTGATGTCGGGTAAGGGCAAGGACATTACCTGGGATAAAGAGGCCGCAGCCGCTTTTGTTAAAACCAAAGAACCCTTAGCAAACGCCGCGATGCTAGTGCACCCCAGAATGGGCGTTCCTACTGCCCTCACGGTGGACGCATCCAACACAGCAGTTGGTGGAGTGCTGGAACAACTCATCGAGAGTCGCTGGCAACCCCTGGCATTCTTCAGCAAACACCTACGACTACCCGAACTCAAATACAGTGCTTTCAACCGGGAGCTATTGACACTATACCTGGCAATCCGGCATTTCAGATATTTCTTAGAAGGTAGGCCCTTCACTGCGTTCACAGGCCACAAACCGCTTACCTTTGCGTTCACTAAGGTGTCCGACCCCTGGTCTTCCCACCAGCAGCAACATCTGTCCTACATCTCCGAATATACGACGGACATCCGGCATGTCTCGGGAAAGGACAACGTCATGGCGGACACACTATCCAGACCTACCATACAGGTCCTGTCCCAGGGGGTGGACTATGCAGCGCTGGCAGAGGCACAGCAGGCAGACGCTGAGATCCCCAGTTACAGGACTGCAGTCTCCGGTTTGCAGCTCCAAGACCTCCCCGTAGGCCCAGGTGAGAGGACCCTACTGTGTTACGTAGCTACCGGCCAACCCCGCCCCATCGTCCCAGCAGCCTGGCGCCGGCCGGTTTTCAAATCCATTCACAACTTAGTGCACCCCTCCATCAGGACAACCGTCCGGCTGGTCGCCAACAGGTTCGTGTGGCATGGACTTCGTAAACAGGTCAGTGAATGGGCCAAAACGTGCATGCAGTGCCAAACGGCCAAGGTGCAGTGGCACACCAAGGCTCCGCCGCAGCGGTTCGAGCCCACCCGCCGGAGGTTCGACCACATTCATGTGGATATCGTGGGGCCCCTGCCAGTGTCACGAGGAGCATGGTACCTCCTAACTATGATAGACTGGTGCACCAGATGGCCAGAGGCAGTCTCGCTCAGCAACACCACCTCCGAATCCTGCGCCCGAGCACTGATCGCAACCTGGGTAGCACGCTTTGGGGTACCAGCCCACATTACCTCCGACAGGGGAGCCCAGTTCACCTCCTGCCTGTGGTCAACTATGGCCAACCTTTTAGGATCGCAGCTACACCACACAAATACCTTCCACCATCACCTGAAGTCGGCTCTCATGGCCGGCCTGGAGGGGCCTAACTGGGTGGACGAACTTCCCTGGGTCCTGCTCAGAATTCGCTCAGCGCCCGAGGAGGATCTGCACACCTCGTTGGCTGAGTTGGTGTACGGCGCACCCCTGGTAGTCCCAGGAGAGTTCATACCAGCCCCAAGGGGGCAAGAGGAAGAACCCGCAGCAGTCCTGGACAGACTACGGGAGCGTCTCAGTAACCTGGCCCCCATCCCCACTTCACAGCACGGACAGAGCCCGACCTGCATACCCAAAGACCTGCAGAACTGTAAGTTTCTTTTTGTACGATGGGGCGGACACCGGGCACCGCTACAGTGGCCCTACGAGGGGCCTTTTAAGGTGATCAGGAACAACGGGTCCACGTTCGTGCTGGACATCGGGGGGGGGGGGGAGAGGAGGTTTTCACGGTGGACCGACTCAAACCGGCCCATGTGGACTTGGCGCAGCCGGTCCAGGCTCAGGCACCGCGGCGCAGGGGCAGACCTCCCAAACAGAGGCCGATCCAGACTGTGGACATTGGGGGATGTATCGCCGGTTCTGGGGGGCGTGGTTATGTGGCGACCCACTTTCTAGCACACATGAACCAGCGCGCGCCGGCAGAGAGGCCGGCCCCAAAAAGGGCGCCAGGCCATCTTCAGCAGCAGGGGGGAAATCCCATGCGCGGAAAGGGTCTGCCGTTATGCATTCCCCACAGCAGTCCCGCCCAAGAAGGGCGGGAACGGGAAGGCTTTAAAGCAGGCTACGAAGTTTGAATAAATCTCTTTTATCACAACTCTAACTCACCGACTACGTGTGGTTATTTTTAGTGTTGTGTGTAGCACACAGCTACAATATAATATTTTTGAGTCTGCTAGCCAATACTTTGGATAAAATTTTAGTGTGGAAATTGAGTAAAGAGATAGGTCTATATGAAGAACATTCAGTTGGATTCTTATTCTTTTTGAGAATGAGCGAAATGGAAGCTTCGTAAAAAGACTGCGGTAGTCTTCCTACCTTAAAGGAATCTGTAAGGGTAGAACATAAGTGTGGTATAAGCAAGGAGGAAAAAGTCTTATTAAACTCTTCAGAGAATCCACGGGTCCAGGGGATTTCCCAGCATGCAATTCTCAAATAGCCTGAGCAATTTCCTCCTGGGAAATAGGTTGATCCAATTGCCTACGATCATCTAACGAAAGATTAGGGATATTTAATTGATCTAAAAATTATTCATTGCAATATTATCATTAACAGAGTCAGAACTATACAATTTAGAATAAAATTCCCTAAAAGTGTCATTAATTTCAAGGTGGTCAGTTGTCATGTCCCCATTAATTTTATGTATTTCTTTAATTTGCCGCTTGGCTGAAAATGGCTTCAATTGATTAGCCAGTAGCTTACCAGTTTTATCTCCATAAATATAAAGTTGACTGAGAGAAGATGGTGGCACGACGAAGCACGCAGCGGCCACTCCAGTGATGAATATTGTTATTTGTCAAGTAGGATGCTGTGCACAATCCTGATTTGATGGAGACAGATGTGAGAAGCGCAGAGGAACATCTGGTGTAACTTCTGAAATGCCTGTTTCGCTGCCACTGCTACTGTGCGATCCAGAATCTCCGGAGGGCAAGGCCCCGAATCCTTGGCTTTGCCTGTTGCTTGGCGGCCGGGGCCAGGGTCGAAGCACTCAGCAGAGATGGTGCTCGATGTCGGAGGGCTGGTCGGAGGCTCGACGTTTTCGAACGGAGTCAGTCGGCTGTGGTCGGGTGCTTCCAGGGCGCTGCATTGGCAAGTTTGCGGTGCTGGAAGTTCATGGCAGTTAGAGTTTCTTCCTTCTACCGTCTGCGTGAAATGATGGGGCTATCGGGACTTTGAGACTTTTTTTTACCGTGCCCATGGTCTGCTCTTTATCAAATTACAGTATTGTTTTGCACTGTTGTAACTATGTTATAATTATATGGTTTTTGTCAGTTTTAGTCTTGTTCTGTCTTGTGTTTCTGTAATATCATACTGGAGGAACATTGTATCATTTCTTAATGCATGCATTACTAAATGACAAACGAGGACTGAGTGTCCTCATAATCTAATCTATCTTTTAAAAGTTGGCTTTCAATTGGATACATTAAAAGAAGGTCATATTTAGTTTTAGTTTCAATACGTCTCTTATATGTTTCAGGATCAGGTACCGAAGCATATTTATGGTCCAGTTGCTTTAACTGATTGGCTAATTCATTTCTTTCTTTGTTAGCTTTTTTAATGATGTTTGCAGTAAAAGAAATAATTTGACCCCGGATGTAGGCTTTAAAAGTATCCCATATAATAAGGCTAGACTTCTCTTCCAACGTATTTTCTTCAAAAAAAAAAGTAATTTGATTCTCCATAATTTTTTTAAAAATCCTCATTGGATAACAGAGTTAAATCGCCAAAATCTACTCATGGGAATAGGACCAGGAAGATTTAAAGATAGAATTACAGGAGAGTGGTCAGAAATAGCAATCTCTTTATATTCATTTTTTTCAAACTAATGGAATCGTTTGACTATCAATAAAAGAAGTCAATCCCGGTATAAGAATGATGGACATGAGAGAAAAAATACTCCCTGTCCGTCGGATAAAGTAAACGCCAAGCATCAACTCTACCACATATAGTTAGAAAAGATTGGATAAATAAAGCTGATTTATTAAGTGTGGCTGGTTTAATAGATGAGCGATCTAATATTGGATCTAACCAGCAGTTAAAATCTCCTCCCGTCACAAGGGAGTAAGTACACAAATCTGGTAAAAATGAAAATAGACATTCAAAAAAATCCTGGATCATCTACATTGGGGGCCATATACATTAGCAAAAACAATCAAGTTACTGTCTAAACTCCCTAATACAATAACAACTCGACTATTAGGGTCCGAAACAAGTTTATGCTGAATAAAGGAAGCTGTATTACCTACAAAAATTGAAACTCCATGTGATTTTGCATTAAACGAAGAGTGGAATTGCATATCCTTCCACCGAGTAAAAAAATGTAAGCTATCACAGCTGCGTATGTGTGTTTCTTGTAAAAAAAAAGGGTGCTTTTAATTTTTTAATATAAGCAAACACTTTGTTCCTTTTGATGGGGTGATTCAGCCCTTTCACATTCAAACTAAATAGGTTAATATTTCAAACCATTTTAAATACCAATCAACATGTAATTAAAAAATCTAGCCATAAGTTATTAAAACTAGAAAGCAAACTGTAAAGTAAGATATTCAAACAAACAATCATATATTCTTTTTTTCTTTTTCAATCTTTATTGCTATAATAATAATAAACATACCACAGTATTGATACAAAATTATTGGGAATACAGCATTGTAATTTTCATAGTTAAATAAGCCCAGCTGACACATGAGTATTAAATCTCCCTATCATACATGATACAGATGAACAATATAAAACAAAAACATCTATTAAAAACCATGAAAAAGAAAAAAAAAACAAAAATATACCCCCGCAAAAAAACTGACCTGAACAATGTTAATCAACTAAACTTAAAAAAAAGGCACGGGCTGTTTAGTAACGTCGTTAAAAAAAAGGGAACCATTAGTGTCGTTGACTCCGTTCCTCTCACCATGTATTACAAAGAAATAAAATAAGTTTGGAAAAGGTCAAGTTACATCATGTGAAAATGTTTAATAAATGGCCTCCAAGTCTTTTCGAATTTAATAGAGGGATCAGAAACAACACTTCTAATTTTTTCCAAATTTAAACACAACATAGTTTGAGAAAACCAATGGAATGTGGTGGGAGGATTAATCTCTTTCCAATTCAGGAAAATGGATCTTCTAGCCATTAATGTAAGAAATGCAATCATCCGACGAGCTGAAGGGGTTCAATGACTTGATTCTATCATTGGTAACCCAAAAATGGCAGTAATAGAGTGAGGTTGTAGATCAATATTCAAAACAGTTGAGATAATATCAAAAATATCTTTCCAATACTTTTTCAACAAAGGACATGACCAAAACATTTGAGTTAGAGAAGCTATCTCAGAATGACATCTATCACACATAGGATTTATATGAGAATAATAACGAGGTAATTTATCTTTAGACATATGAGCCCTATGTACTACCTTAAACTGTATCAACACATGTTTAGCACATATAGAGGATGAATTAACTAACTGAAGAATTTTTTTCCCATTTTCAATTGGTACAATAATCTTAAGTTCCCTTTCCCAATCAGTCTTAATGTTATTAGATACAACTGGACATATTTTCATAATTACATTATAAATAATTGGTATTACACCTTTCTGAAGAGGCTTTAAATCTCACATTTTTTCCTAAATATCCATTGAATATGCAAACGTTTGTAAATTCAGGAAGGTAAGAGAAACAGTATCTAACCTGTAAATATCTAACAAAGTGAAATCTAGGCAAATTATATTTATTAGATAGTTGTTCAAAAGACATGAAACAATTATCCGAAAATAAATCACAAAATCATACTATACCTTTAATTTTTCAAGCCAAATATGCTTGATCCATAGTAGAGGGTTGAAAAAAGAAATTAGATATAGTAGGACGTGCTAAAATAAATTTATTCAACCCAAACAATTTTCAAAATTGAAACCATGTATGTTAAGTATATTTAACTATTCGGTTATCCAGTTGTTTATACAATTTAGAAAGAGTAAAGGGAAGCAAAGTCCCTAGAATAGAACCCATTGAAAACCCTTGTAAAGAATTACGTTCAAGATTTACCCAATGTGGACTTGAAGTTGTATCCAAGTCTCACAACCAAAATTTTAAACATCAAATGTTAATTGCCCAATAGTAAAATCTAAAATTCAGCAAAGCTAAACCCCACCTCCTTTTTAGGTTTCTGTAAATGTCTTTTACCTAACCTAGGATTTTTTGTTCTGTCATATATATGAGGAGATTTTGGAATCAACATTATCAAAAAAGAATTTTGGAATGAAAATTGGCACCACCTGAAATACATATAAAAATTTAGGCAAAATAATCATCTTGATAGTATTGATCTGACCGATCAATGATAAAGATATTGGTGACCATTTAGTAAACAAAAATTTAATGTAATGGATTAAAGGTAAAAAATTAGCTTTCAATAAATCTTTATGCTTTTTCATAATTTTATCCCCTAAATATGTAAAAGAGTCAGTAACCAATTTAAACGGTAAACATCCATCAATAGAAACCTGAATATTTAGGGGAAATAGTTCACTCTTATTAAGGTTCAATTTGTAATCAGAGAAATTACTAAACTGAGCCAACAAGGATAAAACAACGGGAATAGATTTCCCAGGATGAGAGATATATAATAACAAATCATCTGCATATAATGATAACTCCTGTATTTCATTTCCACGGGTAATATCAAAAATGTTAGGTGAGTCTCGGATGGCAATTGCTAAAGGTTCAAGGGCAATATCAAATAATAATGAACATCCCTGCCTAGTACCCCGAGATAGACGAAAAAAGGAAGATCTTTGATTGTTACTACAATCGGAAGCTACAGGGGAATGATATATCAATTTAATCCAAGATATAAATATCAGTCTAAAATTACATTTCTCAAACTCAGTAACTAAATATGGCCATTCAACTCTGTCGAAAGCTTTCTCAGCATCTAATGAAATAATACATTCCTGGGTGTTAAATGAAGGAGTATAAGCAATATTCATTAACCTCCTAATATTAAGAAAATGAATAATGATTTTAAATAAATCCTGCTTGGTCCACAGAGATAATTTGAGGTAGTACCTTTTCTAACCTAGTCACTAATATTTTAGAAAAAAAATTGGCGTCTACATTCAAAAGCGATATCGGTCTGTATGATGCACAATCAGTAGGATCTTTATTCTTTTTAAGAATTAAAGAAATAGAAGCTTCATAAAATGATTGTGGTAATTTACCTAATCTGATTGCTTCTTTAAATATTCTAGACGACCAAGGAGAGAGAATAGAGGAAAAACTTTAAAAATTCCACTGTAAAACCATCAGGACCAGGTATTTTGCCAGAGTTCATTGTTATTTCTTCATCTGTAATAGGAGTTTCTAATGTTGAACATTCTTTGTGTGATAATTTCAGACAGTTCAATTTCCTTAAAATATCATGCATAGTGTTAGGGTCATGAGGAAAATCAGAAAGATATAAAGAAACATAATATTCTTGAAAAGTTTTATCTCGTCATGATCAACTGTCAAAGTGTCATCATGTTTACGAATTTTGATAATTTGACGTTTAACCGAAGTAGTTTTCAATTGATTAGCTAATAATTTACCCGATTTATCACTATGAATATAGAACTCACTTCTAGTTTTCATTAAATGATTTTCAATTGAGGATGTTAATAATAAGTTATGTTCCATTTGAAGTTCGACTCTCTGTTTGTAGAGCTCCTTACTAGGAGCAATAGAATATTTCTTATCAATTCCTTTAATTTTATCAACCAACAAAAATGTTTCATTCTTAATACGTTTGTTTAAACCAACAGAAAAAGAAATAATCTGTCCGCAGATATAAGCTTTAAAAGCATCCCAAACTGTGCCTTTGGAAATTTCTTCCGTAATGTTAGTTGGAAAAAAAGAAATCAATCTGTTCCTTCATAAATTTAACAAAGTACAGGTCTTGAAGCAAATTGGAATTAAATCGCCATTGCCTATTAGTACAAGTGGTATCCATTAACTTGATAGAAAGTTTCATTGGAGCATGATCCGAAATGGCGATAATGTCATAATTGCAGTTGATTACAGATGGAGTTAGAAGAGTTAATAAAAAAGTAATCAATTCAAGAATAAGAATGATAAACATGTGAGAAGAATGAAAACTCTTTGTCCTTAGGGTGTAGAAATCTCAAACAATCATATATTCAACCCAACACAGCTCCCAGAGAGAAATAGGCCCTACACCCTCCCCCATCCAAAGCGAGAAAGCTGACCAATAGACAGTCAGTGAGCTAAGAACTAAGTACCAGCCCCAAAAAAGTCCTGTTGACAGAAAAAAAACTCCAGTCCTGCAAGGTCATTATGTCCCTATCAAGACACAACATAAAAAGCAAAACAACTCAGTATTCAAAAATATGAAAAGATCACTTTAAACAAATTCAAAGAAAGCTGTATTAAAATAAAGCCTCAAAAAGGGATAAAATAAAGTAGCAAAAAAAAACAAAAGACAATATATGAACACACAAAATGTAAGCTTAATGAAACCTTATTTTAAATTCATATTAACAGAAGAAGAAACTTGATCAAATAAGAAATACAACAGTTTTAGACTTCATCCTTCAGAAACTCTTTTGCATCTTCAACTGCATTTATTCTTTTTCGCAATCCGTTCTTCAAAACAATACTTAGACGGGCAGGGAACCGAAGGGATGGTTTATATCCTTCATTATAAAATTCCGAGATATCTTCTTTATATTTCATATAATCAGTCAAAATATCAGGTGAATATTCTTCCACAAATCTAACCATGTAATTTTGGAAATCAATCATTCCTTGTCTCTGGGTGTGGCGAATTAAAAGGTCCTTAATACGAAACTCCTGAAAGGTTAGTTCGATCGATCTGGGTTTCGCCGCCGAGGACAATGGCTTCAAAGTCAGAGAGCGAAAAGCTCGATCGAGCTTCGGATCGGAAGTGAATAAAGCAGGAAAAAGCTGCTTCAGAAAGTTTGCAAAGACTTTGTAGGGTCAGCGCCTTCAATTGATTCTTCAAGACCCACGATTCACAAGTTATTTCTCCTGTTTCTATTCTCGGGACTGATGATCATATTCAGCATTTTATCATTGGATAAAGAGAACTCTTTGCAGAGTTTAATTGTATCTTCAATGTCCTTTTCAAGTGTCATTAGCTTCACAGTATTCTCCTGAATTTGGTTCTCATGCTCAAATAAAGTTTGTTGAATTGTATCCAATTTGCCGTTAAGTTGTTGAAACTCGTCAGAGAATTCCTACTTTTGCTGTTTAAGGAAGTCACTGATTGAATCCAAAGTGACTGGGGATTCATCTTCTGTTTCTCTTTCTTTTGCAAATGCTTTGGTTCTTTTCTCAGCCAGAGTAAAGCAGTATTGAAGTATTATAATAAGATTTCAAAAAAAAAGACTGGTAGGAGACAATTAAGTAAACAGGGTAGGAGCAATCGAAAAGCAACCAACAGGGCTCTGACTGCTTCTTATATCTAACATATGCTTCCTTCTTCCGCTTGACGAGTTGCCTCACGTGTTTCGTCAGCCACGGTTCCCTTTTCCGACCATTTTTTTCCTTGCCTCAGTGGGACAAACCTATCCTGAACCCATTACAAGTGGTCCCTAAACTTCCTCCACATTACTTCTGTGCTTTCAGCTTTCAACACCTGTTTCCAATTTAGACTCACTAGTTCCTGCCTCATCCCTTCATAGTTAGCCCTTCCCCAGTTAAGCACTTTCCCATTTTGTCTGTTTTTATCCTTTTCCATAGCTATGCTAAAGCTAAGGGAGTTGTGGTAACTCTCACCAAAATGCTCCCCCACCAAGAGGTCTGCCACCTGACCAGGTTCTTTACCCAGAACTAGATCCAGTATGGCCTCTCCTCTCGTCCGCCGGTCCACATGCTGTGTCAGGAATCCTTCTTGAACACACTTGACTAATTCAGCCCCGTCTATCCCCCTTGCAGTCAGGAGGTGCCAGTCAATATGAGGGAAGTTGAAATCACCCATAACTATAACCCTGTATTTCCTGCACCATTCTAAAATCTGCCTGCTTATCTGCTCCTCGGTGTCCCGAGGGCTATTTGGGGGCCGATAGACTACTCCCGGCACAGTGATTGATCCCTTCCTCTTTCTGACTTCCAACCACAGTGGACACTCCCTGTGCAGCGTCCTCCCTTTCTACAGCCCTGATACAATCCCTGACTAGTAATGCTACTCCGCCCCCCCCCCCCCCATTCTACCTCCCATCCTATTCCTTTTAAACACCTAAACCCCGGTACCTGCATCAGCCAATCCTGCCCTTCCTCCAGCCAAGTTTCAGTAACGGCCACAACGTCATTGTTCCATGTACTGATCGATTCTCTAAGTTCATGCTCTTTATTCCTAATACTCCTAGCGTTGGAATAGACACATTTCAACCCCTCGATCTGGCTACATGTATGTTTTGTCCCCTGCCTGTCCTTCCTCAGCAACTCAGAACACACAGCATCATGCCCTTGTCCTTCTACCCTCATCTCTGCACTCACATTCTGATTCCCACCACCCTGACAAACTAGTTTAAACCCTCCCCAACAGCTCTAACAAACCTGCCCACCAGGATATTGGTCCCTTTCCAGTTCAGGTGCAGCCCGTCCTTGTTGTACAGGTCAGACCTTCCCCAGAGGAGATCCCAATGCTCCAGAAATCTGAACCCCTGCCCCCAGCACCAACTCTTCAGCCACACATTCAACTGCCATGACTTCCTGTTCCTACCCTCTCTGTCTCACGGCACAGGAAGCAATCCTGAGTTTACCACCTTTGAGGTCCTGCTTTTTAACTTTTTTCCCCTAACTCCCTATATTCCTTCTTCAGGACCTGATCCCTACTCCTATCTATGTCATTGGTCCCCACGTGGACCACGACATCTGCCTGCTCACCCTCTCTCCTGAGAATACCGAGAACTCCATCCGAGGTATCATGGACCCTGGCACCAGGGAGGGAACAGACTGGGATTCTCAATCTTTCCCACAGAACCTCTTAACTGTCCCCTTAACTATCAAATCCCCTATCTCTACTGCTCTCCTCTTTTCACTCCTTCCTTTCTGAGCTGAGGGTCCAGTCTCGGTGCCAGAGACGCGACCACTGCAACTTGTCCCTGGTAGGTCGTCCCCACCAACAGTATCCAAAACAGTATACATATTGTTGATGGGAACGGCCACAGGGGTGCTCTGCTCTTTCTGTCTATTCCCCTTCCCTCTCCTGACAGTCACCCAGCTACCTGTCTCCTGACTTTTAGAGGTGACCGTCTCCCTGAAACTCTGATCTATTACTGCCTCTGCCCCCCGAATGATCCAATTTGACAGGAGCTGCAGCTGGATGCACCTCTTGCAGGTGTAGACATCGGAGACAATTGTGCTGTCCCTGACTTCCCACATCCTACAATCGGAGCACTGCACTGCCCTATCTACTGCCTCCATTACTAACTCCTAAGTTAATTAATTAAATAAACTTTTCCAGCCTTACCTGACTGGGAGCAAGCTCATCCTCTGCCTCTGCTCGCTGAAATCTCTCGAGCCAAAGCCTCAAAGCTCCACTCCTTCACTGGCCGCTCTCCACTCCAGTCCACGTTAAACTCCAGTCCCAATAAAGGTGAATATGCAGCAGAAGAACCTCCTCCCATGCTCAGTGACCAGTGTGCAGAACTGGGTGTGGTGAGCATCAGCAATAATTGTAGAGTTCAGCACCGACAGTCACTCTCGAAATTGCATTCAGCAACGGTGATGGACAAATATCCAGCATGCAGCTCGTTGAAACTTTCTCCCCAGTGCAGAAATCATGCTTGACTAATCTTCTGAAATTTTTTGAGGATGTAAGTATGAAAATGGATGAGGGAGTGCCAGTGGATATAGTGCACCTGGACTTTCAGAAAAGTCCCAGATAGGAGATTAGTGGACAAAATTAGGGCACATGGTATTGGGGGCAGAGTACTGACATGGATTGAAAATTGGCTGGCTGACAAAAAAACAAAGAGCAGCGATTAACAGGTCCCTTTCGGAAAGGCAGGCGGTGACCAGTGAGGTACCACAGGGTTCAGAGCTGGGACCGCAGCTGTTTACAATATATATTAATGATTCAGATGAAAGGATTAAAAGTAACATTAGCAAATTTGCCGATGACACAAAGCTGGGTGGCAGTGCGAAATGTGAGGAGGGTGTTATGAGAATGCAGGGTGACTTTGACAGGCTGGGTGAGTGGGTGGATGCATGGCAGATGCAGTTTAATGTGGATAAATGTGAGGTTATCCATGTTGGTGGTAAGAACAGGAAGGCAGATTATTATCTAAATGGAATCAATTTAAGAAAAGGGGAAGTACAACGAGATCCAGGTGTTCTCGTACATCAGTCACTGAAAGCAAGCATGCAGGTACAGCAGGCAGTGAAGAAAGCTAATGGCATGCTGGCCTTCATAACAAGGGGAATTGAGTATAGGAGCAAAGAGGTCCCTCTGCAGTTGTACAGGGCCCTGGTGAGACCACACCTGGAGTACTGTGTGCAGTTTTGGTCTCCAAATTTGAGGAAGGACATTCTTGCTATTGAGGGAGTGCAGCGTAGGTTCACAAGGTTAATTCCCAAGATGGTGGGACTGTCATGTGTCGAAAGATTGGAGCGACTGAGCTTGCATACACTGGAATTTAGAAGGCTGAGAGGGGATCTTATTGAAACATATAAGATTATTAAGGAATTGGAATTAAGGAATTTTTTCACCCAGATAGTGGTGGATATATCGAATGCTCTGCCCCATAAGGCTGTGGAGGCCAAGTCTCTGGATGTTTTCAAGAAAGAGATGGATAGGGCTCTTAAAGATAGTGGAATCAAAGGTTATGGGGATAAAGCAGGAACGAGGTACTGATTGTGGATGATCAACCATGATCACAGTGAATGGCAGTGCTGGCTCGAAGGGCCAAGTGGCCTACTCCTGCACCTATTGTCTATTGTGAACCCGGTAGTGTGTCAGAACTGCAACATGCTGTGAGGTTTCACTGTTAATGTAATGGCCTCTCTGTAATGTTTCACTGCTGAGGTAATGGTTTCTCTGTAGCAGCAATGTTTATGTTATGACTAGAGACAACAGGGTTTTGGAGTGCGGGGCTATCCAATGAGAGAAATGTTGTTCTTTCTTGTGAGTCTGGAAGAGAGATTTTTGTGGTCTTTTGCTGGGGAGAGATAAAAGACATGAATGGAGAGAGTGGGCCATTTTCCTTTATTTTTTCGTTACTAACCCTATAGTCAAAGTAAGAACTACAAAGCCCAATCGTTTAATCACATATTGTGTACCGTTTGTTATTTCAGGGTACTGATTTGTAACATCAACCCAAGCGCAGCATCCACCCAAACGAGATTTCTTAAGTTTGGCCGGGCTGGGGGGCTATCACCCCCTATATTAAGCTGCTAGCCGAAGCGAGAGTTACATAAGGTTAGATGCCTGAGCGAATTGCTTCACAAGTTCATAGCAGGTGAACGGCCTCTCCCCAGTGTGAACTCAATGATGGACATTTGGTGGCGATGGCTGAGAGAATCTCTTCCCAAAGTCTGAGCAGCAGATCGGCCTCTACCCAGTATGAACTCGCTGGTGTTTCTGTAGGTTGGATGACCGAGTGAATCTCTTCCCACACACTGAGCAGGTGAACGACCTCTCCCCAGTGTGAACACGCTGGTGTCTCTGTAGATGAGACAACTGAGTGAATCCCTTCCCACAGTCTGAGCAGGTGAATGGCCTTTCTCCAGTGTGAACTCGCTGGTGACTCAGTAGTTGAGAGGACGAAGTGAATCCCTTCCCACAGTCTGTGCAGGTGAACGGCCTCTCTCCAGTGTGAACTCGCTGATGTACCTTCAGTTGAGATGAGCAAGTGAATCCCTTCCCACAGTCTGAGCAAGTGAACGGCCTGTCCCCAGTGTGAACTCGCTGATGTACCTTCAGTTGAGATGAGCAAGTGAATCCCTTCCCACAGACTGAGCAGGTGAACGGCCTCTCTCCAGTGTGAATTCGCTGATGTACCTTCAGTTCAGATGACTGAATGAATCCCTTCCCACAGTCTGAGCAGATGAACGGCCTCTCTCCAGTGTGAACTCTCTGATGTACCTTAAGTTGAGATGACGAGGTGAATCCCTTCCCACAGACTGAGCAGGTGAAAGGCCTCTCTCCAGTGTGAACTCGCTGATGTATCTTAAGTTGAGAGGACGAAGTGAATCCCTTTCCACAGTCTGAGCAGGTGAAAGGCCTCTCTCCAGTGTGAACTCGCTGATGTACCTTCAGTTCAGATGACTGAATGAATCCCTTCCCACAGTCTGAGCAGATGAACGGCCTCTCTCCAGTGTGAACTCGCTGATGTATCTTCAGTAGGGATGAGCAAGTGAATCCCTTCCCACAGACTGAGCAGGTGAATGGCCACTCCCCAGCATGAATTCGCCAGTGTCTCTCTAGGACAGATGACCGAGTGAATGCCTTCCCACAGTCTGAGCAGGTGAACGGCCTCTCTCCAGTGTGAACTGACTGATGTGTCAGTAGGTGGGATGACCGAGTGAATCCCTTCCCACACACTGAGCAAGTGAACGGCCTCTCTCCAGTGTGAACTCGCTGGTGTTTCTTCAGTTCAGATGACTGAGTGAATCCCTTCCCACAGTCTGAGCAGGTGAACAGCCTCTCCCCGGTGTGAACTCGCTGATGTACCTTCAGTTGGGCTGATCTAGTGAATCTTTTCCCACAGTCGGAGCAGGTGAACGGCCTCTCCCCAGTGTGAACAGACCTGTGTGCTTGTAGGTAGGATGATCGAGTGAATCCCTTCCCACACACTGAGCAGGTGAACGGCCTCTCCCCAGTGTGAACTTGCCTGTGTCTCTGTAAAACAGAGTACGAAGTGAATCCCTTCCCACAGTCTGAGCAGGTGAACGGCCTCTCCCCAGTGTGAACTCGCTGATGCACTTTCAGTTGGGATGAGCAAGCGAATCCCTTCCCGCAGTCTGAGCACGTGAATGCCCTCTCGCCGGTGTGAATTGACCGGTGTATCTGCAGGTTAAATGATTCAGTGAATCCCTTCCCACAGTCCGAGCAGGTGAACGGCCGCTCCCCGGTGTGAACTCGCTGATGTACCTTCAGTTTAGAGAAACAAGGGAATCCCTTCCCACAGTCTGAGCACGTGAACGGCTGCTCCCCAGTGTGAACTGACCAGTGTCTCAGTAGCTTATATGATTCAGTGAATCCCTTCCCACAGTCCAAGCAGGTGAACAGCCGGTCTCCAGTGTGAACTCGCTGGTGAGCCATTAGGTTAGATGACCGAGTGAATCCTTCCTTACAAATTCAGCAGATGACTAGCAATCTGCCCAGTGAGAACTAACTGGTGTGTCCACAGGTTGGAAGACTGACTGAATCCCTTCTCACACACAGAACAGGTGAATGACCTTGTCCCGGTGTGAACTTGCTGATGTACCTTCAGTTGAGATGACCGAGTGAGTCCCTCCCCACAGTCTCAGCAGGAAGGATGATCGAGTGAATCCCTTGCTCCACTTCTTAAGTATCTGGACAGAGACAGCAAAACTGTCGTGTTGTGTTCGAGATTCCCGTAGACAAATTCCTTGTCATTTTTAACCTGTAAAAATATTTACAAAATCCATCAATGGGTGTAGGACAATATTTCAGATGAGATCACTTGAGTTGTCAAGGTGTGATCTGGCATCACTCTGTTACAGTGAAGTTCCACACAAGGTGGAGAGAGAAATCATCTTCTAACTGGGCACAGTGCTGGTATCTGGAATGACCATCAAACTCTCTGATGCTCTTCCTGTCTCTATAAGAATGGGGCATTTCTGCCATCTCCAATCTGTGACCTGGCTCAGTTTGACTCTCTCCATTGGTATTATTCCCTGTTCGCACTTAGCTGCATGGGCGACTGGCCCCACAGGAACTGAAATACTCACACAAATAGCCGGCAGTGCATTCCACGCACCTGCCACTCTCTGGGTAAAAAACTTACCCCTGTCATCCCCTCGGTATCTGTTTCCAAGCACCTTAAAACTATGCCCCCTCGTGTTAGCCATTTCAGCCCTGGGAAAAAAAGCCTCTGGTTATCCACATGATCAATGCCCTCATCATCTTATACACCAAAAAAGGCTCTAAACATAAACAAGAAATTATACATTGCTTTGAGGATTTGTTGGAAGTATACAAAATTATGAGGGTACAGATAGGGTAAATGCAAGCATTTTTTTCCACTGAGGTTGGGTGAGATGACAACCAGATGTCATGGGTAAGTGGGAAAGGTGAAAATTTAACGGGAACATTTGGAAAAGCTCTTTACTGAAATGGTCGTGAGAGTGTGGAATGAGATGTCAGCACAAGTGGTGAATATGAGCTCAGTTTCACCATTTAAAAGAAATTTGTATGGGAGCCTGGATGGGAAGGGTATGGATGGCGATGGTCCCGGTGCAGGAGGTTGAGTGATCGATACATCCCAAAGAAGTGGAAGCATTGGAAAGACAGGAGGACACAACTGTGGATGAAATGAGAAGCCAAAGCCAACATAAAAGCTAAAGAGAGGGCAAACAAAAGAGCAAAAGCTATTGGGAAGCTTTTAGAAACCAACAGAAGACGACTAAAAAAAAGTTGGATGAGCTCAGGTGTGGAATTTTGATATTGTAGTCATTAATTAGTCTTGGTAGCGCCCAACAGTCTGAGGCATTTGGAGGAACAAAATATCTGGGGTCTCAATATCTCTTCAAATCCAAGGTTCTCTGCACCAGTTACCTTTCAACTTTTATTTTGACAGGTACATACAAACTAGACACCCTCAAAATTTCACTTCTGTAGGCCTCCCACTTACCAAGTACTCCTTTGCCAGAAAACAGCCTGTCCCAAACCACACTTGTCAGATCCTGTCTGATACCATCAAAATTGACCTTTCTCCAATTTAGAATCTCAACCTGTGGTGCACACCTCTCGTTTTCCGTATTTACTTTGATTCTCATGGCATTATGATCACTAATTTCTGTCACCAGCCCTGGAACATTTCCTAACAGCTCATCGCACACTTCTATGTCGGGAATTCTACGAACTGATAAAGGGCACATTTGGCAACCTCTACCCCCTTGACATCTTTTACAGTATGGGAGTCCCAGTCAATATATGGAAAGTTAAAATCACACCTTTGTTTCTTGGCATGGTCTGCAATCTCTCTACAAATTTGTTCCCCTAAATCCCTCAGACTGTTGGGTGCAACCAAGTCCCAATAATGGCTACAATATCATAATTCCCTGTCCTGAGCTCATCTGGATTTCCTATGATGCCTCTTGCATTGTGATATACACAGCTCAGCACATTCATCGCACCATGCTCAACCATTTGATTGCTGACTCTGAGGTCTGAACAACATCTGACTGGTGACAAGAAAACAGACGCTCCCTCATTGTCACAAAAACAAAGGAGCTGATAGTGGACGACGGGAGGAATGGAGACAGGCTAACCCCTATTGACATCAATGGATCTGGGGTTGAGAGGGTGAACAGCTTTAAATTCCTCAGCATAAACATCACCAAGGATCTCACATGGTCTGTACATACCGGCTGTGTTATGAAAAGAGCACAGCAGCACTTCTTTCACCTCAAAACGGTTGAAGAAGTTGGGGATGGGGCCCCAAATCCTAAGAACTTTCTGCAGGGACACAATTGAGAGCATCCTGACTGGCTGCATCACTGCCTGGTATGGGAACTGTACTTCCCTTAATCGCAGGAACCTGCAGAGTGTGGTGCGGACAGCCCAGCGCATCTGTAGATGTGAACTTCCCACTAATCAGGACATTTACAGAGACAGGGATGTAAAACGGGCCCAAACGATATTGGGGACCCAATTCACCACAACCACAAACTGTTCCTGCTGCTACCATCCAGGAAACGGTACCACAGCAAAAGGACCAACAGGCTCCGGGACATCATCTTCCACCAGGCCATCAGACTGATTAATTTATGCTGATACAATTGCATTTCTATGTTATATTGACTGTCCTATGTACAAACTATTTATTATAAATTACTATAAATTACAAATT
The DNA here is from genome assembly GCF_030028105.1 of Mobula birostris. Taxonomy (NCBI): domain Eukaryota; kingdom Metazoa; phylum Chordata; class Chondrichthyes; order Myliobatiformes; family Myliobatidae; genus Mobula; species Mobula birostris. The sequence goes on along the minus strand of NC_092382.1, from coordinate 29,140,253 downwards.
GCACACTTAGACGGAGACATAACATAACGATCTCTACTCCTCATGTATATGAAGGACGTAAGTAATAAAGTCAATTCAATTCACCCTCTCCACTATCTGTTCTGTTAATGCTGGCTCCCATTCCCCCTACAACTCGCATGAGCAAGTCTTACCACTAGGATATTCGTCCCCTCTTGTTCTGTTCCCCTAACTAACGAATCTCCTATCACCCCCTTGACTTTCCTCTGCCAGGTAATCCCCCGCAAGTTTCTAAAGTGGTCCACCCGTTGTTGTGTTGGATAGCAATAACAGTACTCTGTGATTGCTATTTAAACTCATTCCCCTTCCTGCCTCTCACCCAGTTTCCTGTGTCCTGCACTTTGGGTGTAACTCACCTCTCTTCATGTCATATCTATTACGTCCTCCAACTCCTGGATGATCCAGAATTCTCCCATTTCAAGTTCCAATTCTGTAAAGTGCAGGGTTACAAGCTGCAGCTGGATGCACATCTTGTAGGTGAGGGCATCAGGGACACCGGATGTCTTCCCACCTTCCCACCAATGTCCCCTCTAATTTGTAATGACCAGTGTGCACATAAATCTTGTACTGTCCATTTTTTTTACACAGTGACAACATGTGCACAGTGAATTTTATATAGAGAGACAGTCATTTTAACAGCTAGCAAATCACTGTCGATAAGAACTTTGATGTCCTCTGGGTTTGATCGAGTTCATCTGCACTCTCACACAACCTATGCAGCAGGCCTGTAACGGGTAATGAAGGATTTTCTCACCAGAGCTTTTGCACATCATCCATATGTCACTTGCTTGCTAAATTATGCTTTAAAAAGTCAAGATTTCCAAATATCACTCCACTTCTTCCCACTTGCGAATTCTCCAGCAACTTTTTCATCACCACAATACACACAGGTGACACCAGTTTCTGTATTGTACACAAATATTTCCCCTGAACCCTCCCCCAGGTGACTGACGGTGGTGAACTCAGTGATGGCAATGCCAATGAACATGAAGGGAAGGGCAGTAGTCTGTCTCATTGGAGTCTGGCACATTTGTGATGTGAAAGCTACTTGTTGCCCAGGGCAAAGGTGTTTGATATCATTATGTACCCAGAGAGAATGGGTCAAAACACGTCCCTGTCATTTGGAACCTGATCCTTTGATCGCTCTTTTCGGTATTTCTCGAGACTCTGACAAGCATTTGATCCTGGCTAAACGATGAACATTGTCTTTTCTCTCTCTTTCAGCTGGACGTGCAGTACTCCTTAAGTGGAGAGATGTAGTTCCCCCTACCCATGTTCGATGGCTCAGGGATATTATGTCTTGTTTGGATCTTGAAAAGATATTAATAGCAAAAGGATAGTGTGGGATAAAATTGATCCCTTAGAGAATCAGAGTGGATGGGTATGTGTGGAGCCAAAAGAGATGGGGGAGATTTTGAACAATTTCTTTTCTTCGGTATTCACCAAGGAGAAGGATATTGAATTGTGTAAGGTAAAGGAAACAAGAAGGGTAGTTATGGAAAGTATGATGATTAAAGAAGAGGAGGTACTGGTGCTTTTAAGGAATATAGAACTGGATAAGTTTCTGGGTCCAGACAGGATATTCCCTAGAATCCTTGAGGGAAGTTAGTGTGGAAATGACAGGGGCTCTGACAGAAATATTTCAAATGTCATTGGAAATGAGAATGGTGCTGGAGGATTGGCTTATTGCTCATGTTGTTCCATTGTTTAAAAAGGGTTCTAAGAGTAAACCTAGCAATTATCCGCCTGTGAGTTTGACGTTAGTGGTGGGGAAATTGATGGAAAGTATTCTTAGAGATGGTATATATAATTATCTGGATAGACAGGGTCTGATTAGGAACAGGTAACATGGATTTGTGCGTGGAAGGTCATGTTCGACAAATCTTATTGAACTTTTTGATGAGGTTACTAGGAAAGTTGATGAGGATAAAGCGGTGGATGTTGTCTATATGGACTTCAGTAAGGCCTTTGACAACGTTGCACATGGAAGGTTAGTTAAGAAGATTCAATCGTTAGGCATTAATATCGAAGCAGTAAAATGGATTCAGCAGTGGCTGGATGGGAGACGCCAGAGACGATAACTGCGTGTCAGATAGGAGGATGGTGTCTAGTGGTGTGCCTCAGGGATCTGTACTGGGTCCAATGTTGTTTGTCATATATATTAATGATCTGGATGATGGGGTGGTAAATTGGATTAGTAAGTATGCAGATGATACTAAGATAGGTGGAGTTGTGGATCATGAAGAAGGTTTTCAAAGCTTGCAGAGAGATTTAGGCCAGTTAGAAGAGTGGGCTGAAAGATGGCAGATGGAATTTAATGCTGATAAATGTAAGGTGTTACATTTTGGTAGGACTAATCAAAATAGGACATACATGGTAAATGGTAGGGCATTGAAGAATGCAGTAGAACAGAGGGATCTGGGAATAATGGTGCATAGTTCCCTGAAGGTGGAATCTCATGTGGATAGGGTGGTGAAGAAAGCTTTTGGTATGCTGGCCTTTATAAATCAGAGCATTGAGTATAGGAGTTGGGATGTAATGTTGAAATTGTATAAGGCATTGCTAAGGCCAAATTTAGAGTATTGTGTACAGTTCTGGTCACCGAATTATGGGAAAGGTGTCAATGAAATTGAGAGAGTAAAGAGAAGATTTACTAAAATGTTGCCTGGGTTTCATCTCCTAAGTTACAGAGAAAGGTTGAACAAGTTAGGTCTTTATTCTTTGGAACGTAGAAGGTTGAGCGGGGACTTGATAGAGGTGTTTAAAATTATGAGGGGAATAGATAGAGTTGATGTGGATAGGCTTTTTCCATTGAGATTGGAGGAGATTCAAACAAGAGGACATGAGTTGAGAGTTAAAGGGCAAAAGTTTAGGGGTAACATGAGGGGGAACTTCTTTACTCAGAGAGTGGTAGCTGTGTGGAACGAGCTTCCAGCAGAAGTGGTTGAGGCAGGTTCGATGTTGTCATTTAAAGTAAAATTGGACAGCTATATGGACAGGAAAAAAATGGAGGGTTAAGGGCTGAGTGCAGGTCAGCGGGACGAGGTGAGAATAAGAGTTCAGCACGGACTAGAAGGGCCGAGATGGCCTGATTCCGTGCTGTAATTGTTATAAGCGTATACGGTTACTATTCACTTTTTAATTCAGATATAAAGTTCCATAAGGTGTGGGGACCTTTTCTTGGATATTTTCATAATTCTCACCTAGATTGACAGGTGTATTTTTTTCTTCCCTTGATAGTCAGATCCTGCATTTCCAGCTTTCTTTGATTCTTTGTTTAGTTAGCAGGCTGCTTTTTTTATTATTCATTTCTCTTTTTCCTACAATATATAGATCTGGGGTGATAAAAGTTTATCTCAAATGTCCTCTTAAATATTTATACTTATAATGTAATGGTTGGCTTGGAGTTGGATCGTGGGAGGGTTGGGTGCTTTCCTTTCTAACTTTTCATTTTTAATATGGGTGACTTGCTCATTTGTTAAGATGTGTATTATTGCTATTTTTGTCTGTATTGCAATGATCCTTCTATTTACACTATTGATTTTTTTCTTCGACACTGTAGTTTGTAGAAAACTTAAAAAAAAATTAAAAAATCATGACCTCACGGGTAGAAAAGTCCAGAACAAGAGGGGGTGGAACAAGCAACAGACACAAAATGCTGGGGGAACTCAGCAGGCCAGGCAGCATCTATGGAAAAGAGTACTAATGCTGAGTTCCTCCAGCAATTTGTGTGTGTTGCTCGGATTTCCAGCATCTGCAGATTTTCTCTTGTTTGTGACTGGAGGCAGAACAAAGGTGATTTTCACAACAGCTGATGTAAAAGATTTTGTTCCCTTTCTCCGAGTTCCCGATCCTTGCATTTAGACAGCTGGAGCTCAGCTCTGTCTGAGAGACCCATCGGTTCCCATTCCCTCATCAGCCGGAAGCTCCCCGGGGCCCGTGTACGGATGGTGGGGCTGAGAGAGAGGGAAGAGAGCAGGCCTGTCCCGGGATTGCGGGTCACGGAGTCCGGAGTCACAGCATTGTCCCGAGATTCTCACTTACCTGCAGCCGTGATCCCGAGGCCTTTGTGTACTGCGCGCATGCGTGATATTCATCAACCTTCACGCCTGCGCATATGATCGATGCTTCAGCGCCGGCGAAATTTATAACGCAATGCTTTATGGGTAATCACGGTGCCATTAACAGTTTTTTCAAACACTGGTTCCATGTCCATATCTCAGTTTTTTAGTGTCTGTATAGAAAACTCAGCAGCTGTTTTAACGCAGAAAACGGCTCCAATAAACAATATACTCAGTATCGAAGTGTATCTAATGCCAAAGTACAACCCTCTTACAAAGGCAGGTATAAAACACAAGAAATTCTGCAGTTGCTGGAAATACGGAGACGCACACACACAAAATGCTGGACGAACTCTGCTGTTAGGGCAGCAACTAAGCAGAGGAGCACATAGTCTAGGAATTCTGAAGGAGCTCGGCCTACACGTTGTCTGTTTATTCCTCTCCACATTTGCTGCCTGATCTGCTGATTTCCTCCAGTGTTTTGCATTTTTTAAAAAATCAGGTTCCAAATGTTTCTGTTCTTTCATCTGCAGGCACATCTTTTTGGCCTGATTCCTCTTCCTACTCCTCCTCGTAAACTCTAGACTCCATATCTCTCTGGAGCCCCAAAGCACTGACTCATGCTGGCAACACTTTGGTTTCCGACTCTGCTCCATCGAAGATTCACTCACTAGTCTGCTGTCAGACTTTAGAGGCGCATTGCAACAGCCCAGCTGTCTGAGGCACAGTCCTTTGAAACGAGTGAAAATGTCCCAAAACGTTCAAAAGATCAGGGAAGAAGGAGTTTAACCACCTTCGGCCGGACCACTGGGGAACGTCAAAACCACAGGGAGCTCATCATCTTATTCAGTCTGGAGAAAAACATGCAGGAAATTCATGCAGGTGGAGAAGGTGATGAGAGCCATTGGTTGTGCGAATAGCCAGAGGCTTTTTCCCAGGACGGAAATTGCTAACACAAGGGGTAAGTTTAAAGTAAGTAGTTGCAAGGGAGATGTCAGTGGTAAGATTTTTTTACACAAAGAGTGGTGGGTGTGTGGAATGCACTGCCGGTGACAGTGGTAGAGGCGGATACAATAGGGTCCTTTAAGAGAACCTCAGATAGGTACATGGAGCTTCGGAAAATAGAGAGCTATGAGGTAGGGTAATTCTAGGCGTTTTCTAGAGTAGGTTACATGGTCGGCACAACACTGTGGGCCGAAGGGTCTGTAATGTCCTGTAGGTTTCTATGATTCTATGACATTCAAGGGAAATCTCTTCTCCCACGGACTGGTGACTAGTTGCAATCTGTCATCACAGAGACAGTGAGAGGGGGACGGCAGGGATGGATTAATAAAATACTGATATGGAACAGAAACATGGGCAGGGATCAGATGGGCCGAGTGGCCTCTCTAGTGTACAATGTGAGTGTGGTAGAGACAGTAAGCACCTAGGACACGGAATTTGATAGAGAACTGATTTATCTTTCACAGATCCACAATATTAAACACCAGTCTAGTTTAAGGCTAACATCAGCAGAACAGACTCCTCCAATGCTCAGTGACCACTAGGCAAGGATCAGGCCGACCGAGCCCCAGGAATTCGCACCGCCCCTTTAGATATACTCCAGGGCACGAAGGAATCCGTGCCCAGACTCGGGACAAGTTTACAGGTAACCAATCTGAAGAGGAACAAAGGTTCATGGATATTTACTTAGATACCTGCAAAGTCTCAGGGAGAATTAATTAGAAGCATCCATGGATAATTGCACCGTGATTGTCAACTATAGAAGACACAACTCTAACATATAAAAATCCCCAAAGCGCAACAACACATTTGAGTTACAATTCATAAAACTCAGAGAACTGACAAACAAAACAGCAAAGAAAAAAAAAGAGACCTGAGAATACTCTACCTCCGACACGAGGGTGCGACAAATCCCATCCCACCGTGGCTGCATCTGATGGCCCAGTACTGTCCGGAATGTCCTTTGGAATTCTGAATTAAGGACAGGATCCAAAATATTCCTCCCGAACTAGCAAGATGATCCTCGGTAGTGAGGGGCGGGGGGGGTGGGGGGGGCGGTGGCGGTGTGGTGGCGCGGAGGGAAAGGCATGTGAGTCTTCCGATTCGGGGCCAAATAGGGACAAGGTAAAAGTTTAAATCCCGATAGGCGGGGTGAATTTTTAGAGAAGAAGGAGGATGTGATATATATGTTGCCGGGACAGTTTTCCTTGTGACTTTAAAGAGGCCGATAAAGCGAGGGGCTAGTTTTCGCGATTCAGGTTTGAGTGGACAAACAGAGACCCGCTAATCAATATTGAAAGAGGGGCCAAACCGCCTTTGTCTGTTGGCCTTGGCCTGCTGCCGGGCTGAACTTTCTTTCAGAATCCTTTGCCCTTGAGACACCTTTAAACAAATTATTCTGCGGAGGGCAACCCGACCTCTAATTCCTGATCAGGAGACAGAGCGAGGCAGAAACTCAATTTGACACTCGAAAGGGGTCATACCCAGTGGTGAATGCTGAAGGGTGCTGTGGGCGAACTCGGCCAAGATTAAATGGTTACTCCAAGAGGAGAGAGGCAGAGAAGAACCTGCTCCAGGTCTTGGTTCGTCTTCTCAGCCTGTCCATTAGTGTGAGGGTAGAAGCCTGAGGAATGACAGGAGGTAGCCCCAAGCAGCCTGCAATGTGCTTGACGGAGATTGGAGGTGAATCAGGACCTCGGTCCAAAACAACATCTGTGTGAAAACCTTCATATGAAAACTTGTCTGTGAGAAGTCGTGCGTCTATCAGGAGAATGGGAGTTTATTTCGAAGAATGTATCTACAGGCCTTGAAGAACTTATAGAACACAATAAAATAGTGGTAAAGGAATGTGATGGGGACAGGCAGATAATGATATCTACAGAATGGTGAGACCGCGGAGTGAAGATATGGGTAGATCTTGTAGAGAAACTCGGCTCATCCCAAAACCCCCTGCATTTACCAGGCCCGGATGGTTTCGTTCAGAAACGTTGACAAATTGTTTTTCCTTTCAGATTATGCCTGACCCAGTCCTCCAAGAGATGTCAGCTGCTATAGAAATCTTGGCATTTGCCTGGATGTTGCGTCCGGCAGCAGGTCCAGTACTTTAGGAAGTACACGGAAGTCAGCCTGGATACTTGAGAAGCGGAGTTTACCCTGAGTACAAACACAGTTCAGGTCTGATTTTACCAACAACTTAAAACATTTGAGTTGGTGTCAATAAGACGACCTGCTGGTGGAGGCTTTGTGGTCTGAGAGGGAGAGACTGACGGTGACTGGAACATCAGGACATGTCTCACAGAGAACCAGTGGCTGTGATTTGGATGGAGCTCTCTCATACTCTGATGGCGATGGGTTTACCAGGACCCTACAAAGGTAACTGCGTACACAGATGACGGGCGATTTATGTGTAGATATCGAAACGATACAAGAAACAAAGTTAACGAGATGGTCCAAGTGATAGTCAGCGCGAAGAAGGTAAGACCATGAGATACAGGCGCAGGATTACTCCATTTGGCCATCGAGTCTGCTCCACCATTTCATCATGGCTGATCCAATTTTCCTTTCAGCACCAATCTCTTGCCTTCTCCCCGTATCCCTTCCTGCCCCGAACTATGAAAAATCTATCACTTGCTGCCTTGAATATCCCTAAAAACATGGCCTCCGCAGTGGTGACTGGCAAGGATTTCCACAAACGCACCGCTCTCTATCTAAAAAAAATCCATCCTCTTTACCGGACTTGAAGGGCGGTCCTCTATTCTGAGGTTGTGTCCTCTGATCCTGGACTCTCTCCCCGGAGAAAACATCCTTTCCGCATCCACTCTGTCAAGGCCTTTCACCATTCGATAGGTTTCAATGAGGTCACCCTTATTCTTCTGAATTCCAGTCAGTACAGGCTCAGAGCCGTCCAATGCTTGTCATAGGACAAGACGTTCAATCCTGGAATCATTTTCGTGAATGAAACCCTTTTTAGCTTCAACACGTCTTTTCAGGGTAATGTGCCCAAAACTGCTCACAATACTCCAACTGAGGCCTTTCCAGTGCTGCGGAAAGTCTCGGCATTAAACTAGGTGGATCAGTGACCTCTTCCTGTATCGTTAACTGAGTCAATTCACTGATGTCAGGGCTGACCAAAGTGTGATCACCTCTCTTTCTCTCCCTTTTCCCATTCGGAATTAGATAAACCTCACTTCTTATCGCCTTAGTAACATAGAAACATAGAAATCATACAGCACAATTCAGGCCCTTCGGCCCACAAGGCTGTAACGAACATGTCCCTACCTGAGAATTACCTAGGCTTACCCATAGTCATCTATTCTTCTGAGCTCCATGTATCCATCCAGGAGTCCCTATCATTTCCGCCTCCACCACAGCTGCCGGCAGCCAATTCCACGCGCTCACCACCCTCTGCGGAAAAGAATCTTACCCCTGATATCTCCTTTGTACCTACTTCCAAGCCCCTTAAAATAATGCCCTCTCGTGTTCAGTCCTGGGAAAAAGCCTCTGACTGTCCACATGATCAATGCCTCTCATTATCTTTCAACCAATTTAAATTCAATCTAACACAACCCTCCTGCATCCGAATCAGAACCAGGTTTCATATCACAGGCATTTGTCGTGAAATTTGTTAACTTTTCGGTAGCAGTAAAATGAAATACAGGATAAATAAATATAGAGGGGAAAAAAACTGAGTTACAGGTGGCGGAGGGAAAGAAGCTGTTCCTGAATCGCTGAGCGTGAGCTCCCTCCCGATGGTAACACTGTGCAGCGCGCATGTCCTATTGGTGGGCAACTTGAATGATGGACGCCCCTGTTACAAGGATCATCCCTTGTAATAATGATCAGAGAGGTACAGAGAATCTGTATTTACCAACAAGTAAATTTTATTATTTCAACTATAAAGCACGTAGGTTCACACGCTATCTACCTGTGTGCATTCTACTAGAACCCCTGACACTCCATGAGCAGTCAATGAAGAGAAAAGGTATCACCCGGGAAAGGATTCTACGGCTGGCCTCGTGATCCCGATCTCCACGTGTCCGTGGGGTCCTCCCTATTCAGGATGGTTGGTCTCTGGCTGCTGGAGAGTTATCGCCCCTGTCTATTTGGAGCTCCTGAGTCTTATACTGCCCCTCACAAACTGAACCACTGGATCTCTGTCCTGACCTACCTGGGTCACCTTCTCACTGCTCATTGTACAGGGCAACAGCCAACGTTGTTTCATGGCTCCGCCCACCCCAGCCTTGTGTATTTGGGTCTTTACATCCAGTTTAATGAGGCAGCCCAGGCAGACAGAGGCAACCAAACGAGGCTACAGATTGCTTGTTTGGTAGGTCCGGCATTTTGCATAATCAGTATCCACTCCTCTGAGAACGGTCTCAGGTCTATTGTTCTGATTAGATTGTCCCGGAGTCAGGAGTCAGTACAGAGTCCACGCCCTTTACATAACAAACGTATGCTTGTTTAGGAATGGTCTCAGGATTAGCAGATGATCACCTGAAGCTTCCTGTGTCTACATTCACCCTGTGTCTTTCTCGGGTTAGCTGTCGTCTGAATGCTCCAGGGTGGATGCTCTGATTAGATTATCCAAGAGCAAGAGTCAATTCAGAGTCCACAAAATGGGGGGAGACAGAGAGAACTGGTTTGTCTGCTTCCCCTGACCTTGATCAGACTGTAGTTTCCTCTGGACAACAGGGTGTTTTATGAGCCCTGCCATGCGTCATGGACAGTGTCTTTCTCGGGTCAGCTCCAGGGTGGATGGTGGAGGGTTTTACAGAGATGGCGAGTGCTGTCGGGGTTGGAGAGGTTTACAGAAATGGGGAGTGATGTAGGGGTTGGGAGGGTTTTCTTTATTTAATGTTATTTTTTATTTGGATAAGGTATTTTAAGTATTACACAAACTTGTTTTTACATATAAAACCTTTTCCATGTTTATATATATATAAATCTATATATATTTATATATTCACAAGTACACACTGAGATGATATAAAAATAATTAGGCACTTAAATAGATATTTACGTGCAGTTGTAATTCCACTCTATTAAACTAAATAATAATAATAGTTGTTAAAATAGTAATAATAGTGTATGAATAATAATCTCCATGTATCTCTTCTGGTCCATTTCTTTCTGGTTCAAAATATTGTGTGTAACCCCATGTAGCTTCCTTCGTAGGTGTTAATGTTTGTTCCTACCCACAAACATACTTATCCAATCTCTGTGTACTTATTTACTTCATTTCATCATATTTTTTCTCAAATCTTTTTCTTTGCTTGTGTTAATTCCTCATTTTCCAGAAATAGAACAGTGAACATTCGAACCAAGGGAGCTTACGTTAACACTATTACTATGTTGATAGGGAAGGCAGTCTAAACCATTAGGAGAGTCATCTAAAAGTCTGCTCGCTTTGGGGTTATAAATTCAATCCATTTATTCCAAATATGATAATTATTTTCTTTTTGAATTCTTTTTGAAGGTACCTAAAAAAGTGATTGTGTTCCAGGCCATGTTTGTCCTACAGGGATTGAGAACTTCGTAATACTTTAGTGTGTGAATGAGATGTAGGTTGTAAGACCTTTCTCTATCCATAGTTCAAATCTTTTATCTCCTCTGCTGGGAAGGAATGTGGTATCATCAGCACACCATCTGAAAAGTGTTAACATGTTATAGATTCCACATGAATTAGCCACCTTCTGCCATACTTTTAGTGTGACATTTATCCAGCTATTTTTAACTTTTCCAATTGGGTCATCAATCCTTTGTTCGCAATTGAGTCCTGTAGAGGAAAACTGTCAATCAATCCAAATTCTATTTCCTTCCACCTAGCCTTCTATCCCTTATTACACCAATATAACAGAGGGGTTATCTGTGAAGCATAAAAATAATTTCTCAAGCAAGGAAGTGCTATACCTCCTCCTTCCTTTCCTAACTGGAAGGTGTTAAATCCGATTCTAGGTTTCTTTCCTTGTGAAATAAGGCGGGAAATCCTTTTGTCCCATTTCCTGAATTGATTATCGTCTACCTCCACAGGTAAAGTCCGGAAAAGGTAAAGTAAGCGACGGAGAATATTCATTTTTATGGTAATTATCCTTGAATTTAAACTTAAAAAGGGGCTAAGATTCCATCTATGTGGAAGGGTTTTCACAGATGGCCCGGGCTGTTTGGAAGCTTCTTGACCACTCTGGAAATGTTCTTTACTGGTAGTACCAAAATGGCATTGTTGTCTGTGACAAACGAAACCCGTATTGTATCAGAGTGTTTTGCTAACAATGTTCGTGCATCACTATGCTACATGAACCTGAGTCCCTGGCTGTAGACCGCAGTCCCAACACTGCATTCCATCTGCCACTTCATTGTCTGTTCTCCAAACCTGTCCGAGTCCTTCATTAGACACCCGCTTTACTCTAAGGTAGAATTGATGGTTTGGTGACCAGCTTTGCCCGGCACCTATCTTCGTATTAACTGCAAAGCTGGTCACCAAGCCATCAATTCTGTCATCCAGATCGTTGATATCTAACACGAAAAAAAGCGGTCTCAATACTGATCCCAGCGGAATGTCATTGTTTACTAGCAGCAAACAGAATAGGCTCGCATTGTTCTGAGTCTTTGCCTGCTGCCAGTAAACCACTCTTCGATTGATTGTAGTATCTTTCCTGTAATACTATGAGCTGTGACCTTGTTCAGCAGGCTCATGGGAGCAAGACCTTGTTAAAGACCATCTGGAAATCCAAGCAAACAACATCCACTGCCTCTCCTTTGTCTATCCTGCCTGTTATTTCATCAAAGAGTTCCAACAGATTTCCGAGACAAGACTTTCCCTCCAGGAAACCATGAGGAATTTGGCCTACTTTATCGTGTGCCACGTACCCCGAAAAATCATCCTTAATGGACTCCAACCACTGACGTCAGAAACTGTCATATAATATCCTTTCTTCTGCTTCCCTCCCTTCTTAAAGAATGGAATGACATTTGCAACTTTCTAGCTCGCCAGAACTATTCCCAAGTCTAGTGATACTTGAAAGGTCATGACCCATTCTTTAAGATAAACACGAGGGGGGACTTCTTCCCTCAGAGCTGGTGAGAATGTGGAACGGGCTGCCAGAGCAAGTGGCAGGGGCGATTTCAACATTTAAGCAAAGTTTGGATGGGTGCATGGATGGAAGGGAATGGAGGTTGCTGGATGAATACTTTGGCACAGACTAGATTGTCATGTTCTATGACTTTAATGTCTTCACAATCTCTTCACCTACCATTTTCTGAACACTGGGGTGTACATTGTCTGGTCCAGGAGTTTTACCTACCTCCAGGCCTTTCAGCTTCCAAAGCAAATTTTCTCCTTAGTAATAGTATATATACCCACTTCTACCCCGATACACTTGAAGTATCGGCATTTGGGGGGTGGAGATGAAGTGAGAGAAACAAATGTAAGGGGGATGGGGAATTAAGCAAAATATCTCCTAAGAACATATTTTCCTTTCATTTCATTTTTTAAATCTTTTTATTGATATATAATCTTCTACAACTATAAAATGCAAAAGTTCAACAAATTAGTATATATAATTAATAAAGCTGAAGAAAAAAGCTTGTATATGCTAATGAAAAAAAACTTAGAAAAAGGGAAAAAGAGAACCCCAACTAATGAAAAAAATACCCACGAACTACTAAAAAAACATTAGGAACCAACACCCGGAGCATTACGTCTTGCAATTATATATAAAAGATTCTTTTTAAAACAACAACAACAACTGCCAAATCACATTTATATAACATAAAATTGGAAGGAAACTATATAAATAAATTCATATTAAATGATAATATTTGGCAAAGGAGCCCCACTTTCTCTCAAAATCGAATCGGGGATCAAAATATTTTCCTTAACGAAACTAATTATTTCGGAAAAATATCTTGGTCCCATTCTGAAATGGAACTTTACAAAGAAAAATAAGAGCGGAAAAGACAAATTTAGAAAACAGTATCTGCACTGAAACAGACTTGGATCAACACTACCTAGGACAGAAGGAGGACAAGGAATTACAGACATTAAAAACTTACACAACAGTCAGATAAAACTCCTAAATATATATTTTCTTCTAAAATAAGCAGGATTCAGCACTCCATGCAAGCATAAGCAATTGTGATGGAAGTACACACCAGAAAACTTAAATGAGAGGCCTACTCAGAAAAATGAATCACCAGTATTGAAGAAAATGTTAACCAGTGGAATGATTATGACCCTCCATGGAAGACACCCCAATGATCTGAGCAGATAAGATGTTCGTCAAGGAAGCATCGAACGCCCGACTCTGAGTGGAAGACGTCTTCACAGAAAGAGAGGTACCTTGCAGAAATACAGGACAGAGTGGTTAATGTAAAAATTAACAAAGATACATAAAAGAGTAACAAACAAGGTGATGAATGCAGAAAATGCCAAGACATACCAGACACAGTCCGACACTTTCCAGGATCCTGCAGCAGTTTAACTCAATCTGATTACTTACAAAGGTACAATCAAGTGGCAAATATCATTCACCAAAATCTTGCTTCAAGTGTCATAATGGGGGACGCTGGGAACGGTCCCAAAAGCATGACACAGGCACTGAAGTATGAGGGAACAGGAATGGACAAAACTAAATGACGGGACAGGACGCAGACTAGGAGTAGGCACAGGAACACAGATAATCAATACACTTTTGCAGATAAGACAATCCTTAAAACCATCGGGATGTTACAGGATAAACAAGCAGGAACAACTCCCTCAATTGATAAAACCATTTCAAAACACACATGTGCCTCGATCAATGGAGCACCTCACCACAGGCATTGTTTGTGTCATCAGTCAGACAACGGAATTATTTTCTCTGTCAATCAGCTTCCAAATGTTGCTACTCTGTCATTCGTTGCCACACCCCGCTGCTGATTTCCTTCTCCTCATCATACGTTCTTACCCCGACCATCGTCCAAAGCCCCAAACTCTGCCCTGTGCGGACCCGCCTCTGGTTTCTGACCCTGCTCCGTTGAATATCCAACTGATGGTTTCCCATTCTGCTTTCAGTCTTTAGAGGACAGTGGTGTTTTCTAACAACCCTTCAGAAGCAGGGAAAATGACCCACATGTGGAAATGAGCCCTGAATAAGGAGGTTAACTCCCAATGTCATTCTTTCTCAGCCCAGAGATTAGAGGGGCGATGAACATGTCAGACAGAACTGCAGTCAGCTCGACTTCTTCAGTCTGCAGAAAATTCAAGGGAAACCTCTTCACCCACAGTGGTGACTGTTTGGAACCCATCTCCACAGGGGGAGCGAGAGATGAACAACAGGGGAGGATTTAAAAAGGACTATCGTGAAACTGAATTACTGGCAGGGTCCAGACGGCCCGAGTTGACTCTCTATTGTACACTGGTTGTGTTATAAATTTACTAAGTACCAGAGACAGAGTTTAAAATAGAACTGATTTATTTGTCTCCGATACAGAATATTAAACTCCAGTCCCATTAAAGGTGATTGTGCAGCAGAAGAAACTCCTCCCATGCCCAGTGACCAGGGTGCAGAACTGGATGTGGTGATAATTGCAGAGTTCAGCACTGACTGTCATTGTCGAAATTGCATTCAGCAACGGTGATGGACAAATATCCAGCATGCAGCTTATTCAAACTTTCTCTCCAGTGTGAACCCGGTAATGTATCCCAGTGTAACATGTTGTAAGGTTTCACTGCTCATGTAACGGCCTCTGTGCAATGTTTCACTGCCGAGGTAATGGTTTCTCTGTAGCAGCAATGTTTGGATTAGGAATAAAGATAACAGGGATTTGGAGTGCGGGGCTATCCAATGACAGAAATGTTCATCCTTGTGAGTCTGGAAGGGAGATTTTCGTGGTCTTTTGCTGGGGAGAGATGAGAAGATGTGAATGGAGAGAGTGGGCCATTTTTCTTCTTTTTTTGTTTACTTCACGAACCATACAGTCAAAATAAGAGTTATAAAGCTCAATTGTTTAATCGCATACTGTGTACTGTTTGTTATTTCAGGGTACTGATTTGTAACAGGGGACACATTGCGCAGCATCCACCCAAACGAGATTTCTTAAGTTTGGCCGGGCTGCGGGGCTATCACCCCCTATATTAAGCTGCTAGCCGACTCGAAGTTTACATAAGGTTAGATGACTGAGTGAATCGCTTTTCACATTCAGAGCAGAAGAACAGCAACTCCCCGGTGTGAACTTGGTAGTGTGTCATAAATATAGATAACTGAATGAATCCTTTACCACATTCAAAGCAAGTGAACGGCCTCTCCCCTGTGTGAATTCAATGATGCACATTTGGCTCATTTGGCTGAGAGAATCTCTTCCCAAAGTCTAAGCAGGTGATCAGCCTCTACCCTGTGTGAACTGACCAGTGTCCTTGTAGGTTGGATGACTGAATGAATCCTTTCCCACAGTCTGAGCAGGTGGACGGTGTCTCCCCAGTATGAACTCGCTGATGTACTTTCAGATTGGATGACGAAATGAATCCCTTCCCACAGACTGAGCAGGTAAATGGCCTCTCCCCAGTGTGAACTCGCTGATGTTCCTTCAGTTGAGATAATTTAATGAATCCTTTCCCACAGACTGAGCAGGTGAATGGCCAATTCCCTGTGTGGGCTGCGTGGTGTGTCAGTAGGTGAAGTGACTGATTGAATCCCTTCCCACAGACTGAGCAGGTTAATGGCCACTCCCCGGTATGAACTGACTGGTGTCTCAGTAGTTGAGAAGACAAACTGAATCCCTTCCCACAGTCCGAGCAGGTGAACGGCCGCTCCCCTGTGTGAACTCGCTGATGTACCTTCAGATTGGATGACGAAATGAATCCCTTCCCACAGACTGAGCAGGTGAACGGTCTCTCCCCAGTATGAACTCGCTGATGTACGTTCAGGTGGGATGAAGAAATGAATCCCTTCCCACAGACTGAGCAGGTGAACGGTCTCTCCCCAGTGTGGACTCGTTCATGTACCTTCAGTTCAGATGACTTAATGTATCCTTTCCCACAGACTGAGCAGGTGAACGGCCATTTCCCTGTGTGGGCTGCGCGGTGTGTCAGTAGGTGAAATGACTGATTGAATCCCTTCCCGCAGACTGAGCAGGTGAACGGCCTCTCCCCAGTGTGGACTCGCTGATGTACCTTCAGTTGAGATGAATTAACGAATCCTTTCCCACAGACTGAGCAGGTGATTGGCCACTTCCCGGTATGAACTGACTGGTGTCTCAGTAGTTGAGATAACAAAGTGAATCCCTTCCCACAGTCTGAACAGGTGAACGGCCGCTCCCCTGTGTGAACTCGCTGATGTACCTTCAGATTGGATGTCGAAATGAATCCCTTCCCACAGTCTGAGCAGGTGAACGGCCTCTCCCCAGTGTGAACTCGCTGATGTACCTTAAGTTGAGATGATGAAGTGAATCCTTTCCCACAGTCTGAGCAGTTGAACGGCCTCTCCCCAGTGTGAACACGCCGATGTACCTTAAGTTGAGATGACGAAGTGAATCGTTTCCCACAGTCTGAGCAGTTGAACAGCCTCACCCCAGTGTGAACTCGCTGATGTACCTTCAGATCGGATGACTGAATGAATCCCTTCCCGCAGACTGAGCAGGTGAATGGCCTCTCCCCAGTGTGAACTCGCTGATGTACCTTTAGCTTAGATGAACAAGTGAATCCCTTCCCACAGTCCGAGCAGCTGAACGGCCGCTCCCCGATGTGAACTCGCTGGTGAGCCATTAGGTCAGATGACTGAGTGAATCCTTCCCCACAAATTCAGCAGATGACCAGCCTCTGCCCAGTGTGAACTGACTGGTGTGTCCACAGGTGGGATGACCGACTGAATCACCTCTCACCCACAGAACAGGGGAATGGCCTTGTCCCAGTGTGAACTTGCAGGTGTACCTTAATGAGATGACCTTGAATCCCCACAGTCTGAAAAGGTGAACGGCCTCTCCCCTGTGTAAACTGACAGGCATGCCAATCGGTCAGATGATCGAGTGAATCCTCCCCACTGTCTGAGTAGGAAGGATGATCGAGTGAATCTCTTGCTCCACTTCTTATACACGTGGACAGAGACAGCAAAGCTGGCGTGTTGTTTTCAAGATTCCCGTAGATAAGTCCCTTGTCCTTTTTAACCTGAAAAAAAAAAGTTACAAAATCCATCAGTGAGTGAAGGACAACATTTCAGATGAGATCACTTGAGTTGCCAAGGTGTGATCTGGCCTCACACTGTTAAAGTGAGGTTCAACACAAGTTGGAGAGAGAAGTCATCTTCTAACTGAGCACGGTACTGGTATCTGTAATGACCATCAAACTCGCTGATGCTTTTCCTGTCTCTGTGAGAATGGGGCATTCTGGCCGTCTCCAATCTGTGACCTGGCTCAGTCTGATACTATCCTTTGGTATTATTCCCTGTTCCCACTGTGCTTGGACAGCTTGTACATGGTGACTTGGACAGGTTGGGTGAGTGGGCGGATGCATGGCAGATGCAGTTGAATGTGGATAAATGTGAGGTTATCCACTTTGGTGGCAAGAACAGGAAGGCAGATTATTATCTAAATGGAGTCAAGTTAGGAAAAAGGGAAGTACAACGAGATCTAGGTGTTCTTGTTCATCAGTCACTGAAAGTAAGCATGCAGGTACAGCAGGCACTGAAGAAAGCTAATGGTATTCTGGTTTTCATAACAAGGGGAATTGAGTATTGGAACAAAGAGGTCCTTCTGCAGTTGTACAGGGCCCTGGTGAGACCACACCTGGAGTATTGCGTGCAGTTTTGGTTTCCAAATTTGAGGAAGGACATTCTTGCTGTTGAGGGAGTGCAGCGTAGGTTCACAAGATTAATTCCCGGGATGATGGGACTGTCATATGTTGGAAGATTGGAGCGACTTGGCTTGTATACACAGGAATTTAGAAGGATGATAGGGGATCAGATTGAAACATATAAGATTATTAAGGGATTGCACACGCTGGAGGCAGGAAGCATGTTCCCACTGATGGGTGAGTCCAGAACCAGAGGCCACAGTTTAAGAATAAGGGATAGGCCATTTAGAACAGAGTGATGGATATGTGGAATGCTCTGCCCCAGAAGGCAGTGGAGGCCAAGTCTCTGGATGCTTTCAAGAAAGAGATGGATAGAGCTCTTAAAGATAGTGGAATCAAAGGTTATGGGGATAAAGCAGGAACTGAATATTGATTGTGGATGATCAGCTATGATCACAGTGAATGGCGGTGCTGGCTTGAAGGGCCGAATGGCCTACTCCTGCACCTATTGTCCATTGTCCATTGAGCTGCATGGGTGCCTGGCCCCACAGTAACTGAAACACTCTCACGCAAATAGCCTTTGTTGACGTGCAACTGTGTTTTTTTTATCTACAGTCAATTCAAAGTGCCACAGTTTTAAAGCCATGTAAATATTACCTGCCCAGAAAAATGGTTGGTCCGCACAGCTGTTAAAAGGAATTAAATGAATATCAGTATTATTTCATGTTCTTGTCACAGAGTCATAGAAAAGTACAACACAGAAAAGGGCCCTTTGGCCCATCTAGTTTGTGCTGATCTATTTAAACTGTCTACCCCATTTACCCCGACCATCCAGGTACCTCTTCAATGCTGAACTTGAGCTCGCATGCACCAGTTGGGCTCTCTGCTCATTCCACACACGGATGACTGTCTGTGTGAAGAAGATTCCCCTCATGTTCCCCTTCATGTTTCACCTTTCACCCTTAATCCAGGGCCTCTGGTTGTAATCCCACCAAATCTTAGTGCAAAAAGCCAGCTTGCCTTTACCCCATCTACGTATAACCATCATAAATTTTGTACACCTCCAACAAATCTCCCCTCAATCTTCTGCATTCCAAGGAATAAAGCCCTGTCCTGTTCAATCTCTCCTTATAACCCAAGTCCTCCAGACCTGGCAACATCCTTGCAAATTTTCTCTGAACTCTTTCAACCTCTTTTACATCTTCCTGTAGGTTGGTGACCAAAACTGCACACAACACTCAAAATTAGGCCTCACCAATGTCTTGTACAAAGTCAACATAACATCCCTCTCCAGTACTCATTGATTTGGTTTATGAAGGCCAATGTGCCAAAATCTTTCTTTCCATCCCTATCGAACTGTGACACCACTTTCGGTGAAATATAGACCTGTATTCTCAGATTCATTTCTTCTACAACATTTCTTAGTGCCCGACCAGTCACTGTGTAAGACCAACCCTGGTAGGTCCCACCAAAGTGCAACACTTCGCACTTGTCTGCATTAAATTCCATTTTCCATTTCTCAACCCGTTTTTCCAGTGGGTCCAGATCACACTGCAAGCCATGGTTATCTTCCTCACTGTCCACTACACCACCAAACTTGGTATCATCCACAACTTTGCTGATCCAGTTAACCACACTGTCATCCAGATTACTGATATAGATGACAAACAACAACAGATCCAGCACTGATCCCTGTGGCAAACCACTAGTCACAGACCTCCAGTCAGAGAGGCAACCATCTGCTACCACACTCTGGTTTCTCCCAAAGACAGTGTCTCATCCAATTTACTGTCTCATCTTGAATGCTGAATGACCGAACCTTCTTGAACAACCTCCCATATGAGACTTTGTCAAGTGCCTTACTAAAGTCCATGTGGACAACATCCACTGCCTTGCCTTCATCCACTTTCCTGATAACTTCCTCGAGAGACTTTGGTGAGACATGACCTAGCATGCACAAAGCCATGCTGCCTATCCTTCATCAGTCAACATCTGTCCAAATATTTATATATCCGGTTCCTGCACATAACCCTCCAATAACTTTTCCCACCTCTGATGTCAAGCTCACCAACGTACAATTTCTTAGTTTATTTTTAGAGCCTTTCTGGAACAGCGGAAGAACATTGGCTGTCCTCCAATCCTCCAGTACCTCACCTGTCACTAAGGATGATTTAAGAATCTCTGCATGGGCCCCGACAATTTCTGCACTTGTCTTCCGCAGAGTCCCAGGGAACAACTTGTCAGGCCCTGGGGGTTTATCCACGCTAATTTGCCTTAAGACAACAAACTCTTCCATCTCTGTAATCTGTACAGGGTCCATGAAGTTGATGCTGCTTTGCCTCACTTCCATAGACCTTGTAACCATCTCCCGAGTAAATACAGATGCAAAAATAGGATTTAAAATCTCCCCATATATTTTGTCTCCTCATATGGATTACCATGCTGATCTTCCAGAGGATTATTTTTTTCCCTTGCAATCTTTTTGCTCTTAAAATATTGGCAGAATCTCTGAGGATTCTCCTTCACCATGTCTGCCTGGGCAACCTCATGCCTTCTTTTATTTCTTTCATAAGTGTTCACTTGAAATTCCTGTATTTCTACTTGTTCCTATCTGCCTGTTCCTGGAATGCACCTTCTTTTTATTGACCTGGGAGATGAAGCACAAGGGGGTGATGGAACTGCATGGTGGGAGGTGGGGGTAGAGGGAGTTAAACTAAAGTTTCAGGGGGAATGGAAGCATGAATAACAGAACAGGTAGTGGAGGGGTTGTGAAGACAGATGTTGTTCAGTCCTCAGACAAAGTCAGGAATGAAAAAGTTGAGCATGGTGCAGTGAGTATGCTCAGTCCTGTGTATTTCAATACAAACAGCAGTGTAGGAAAGGTGGATGTGTTCACTGCACGGAACAACAATGGAATTATGACACAAGGATCTGGCAACTGTGGACTGGGACAGGCTGCTTTATGGCAAAGGTGTGCTTGGTAAGTGGGAGGCCTTCAAAGCGAAATTTTGAAAGTACAAAGCGGATATGTGCTTGTCAGAATAAAAGGTAAAGATGGAAACTGTATCCTTTGGATTTCAGGAGATATTGAGACCCTGGTGAGGCACAAAATGGAGTTGCATTAACAAGGATAGGCAGGTAGATTCTTATGGAGTACAAGAAATGCAAGAGAATACATATCAAATAAATCAGGATGGCTAAAAGAAGGCATGAGATTGCCCTTGCAGAAAAGAAGGATAACCCTTAGGGATTCTAGAGATAGATTGAGAGCACTGCTTTTGCCAGATACCATTTTCTTAGGTTTCCATTTGGAATTGCATCAGTTCCTGAAGTGTACCATAAAACTATTTACATGCTATATGAGCACATTGAGGGCATAGATACTTCCAAGGACGATATTATTGTTTGCGGATCATCTAAACAAGAGCATGACGCCAGGCTCAGACAAGTCTTAGAGGTAACACGCAAGGCAAACCTGAAGTTGAATAAAGACAAATGTCAGCTAGGAGTGACTGAACTTACCTTTGTGTGTGATATCATCAGCAATGCAGGTGTGCGTCCTGATCCATTGAAGGTTTCTGCTATTGAGAACATGCCAAGTCCGCAATGTAAAAAGGATTTTCAAAGGTTTATGGGAATGGTCAACTACATGGGAAAATTCATACCCAATCTTTCGGAACAGCTTGCTCCATTGAAACAGGTAACGGAAAAGAAAAAACAAATGGTGCTGGAATCATGAACAGGAGAAGGCATGGCAAAATCTGAAGAAAGTGCTCACTAAAGAACCTGTGTTGAAATGCTATGATGCTGAGATAGCCATCAAAATCTCATGTGATGCATCTCAAGCAGGTTTAGGGGCAGTGTTACTCCAGAAACATGATAAGGAATGGCTACCAGTGGCATTCGCATCTCGTTCATTATCTGATCCAGAAACAAGGTATACCCAAATTGAAAAAGAATTGCTCAGCATTATGTTTGCTTGTGAGAGATTTCATCAGTTTGTGTCAGGGCAATCTATTGATGTTGAAACTGATCATAAGCCTCTGATTGCATTGTTTCACAAACCTTTAAGCGACTGTCCTTTGCGAATTCAGCGAATGATGACCAAATTGCAAAGGTATGTGTTGAATGTGTCATACACACCTGGAATATTCATGTACACGGCTGACACACTTTCCAGAGCTGTGGATCCAACAACAAAAGGCAGTCACGGGGACGCTGTTGATGTTCAGGCATTTGTTGGTATGATCATAGAGACTGTACCTGTTGTTCCCGAAAAGTTGGAAATGCTGCGTCTTGCGACAGAGAAGGACAAAATTGCCAGTCAGGTAATACAAGTGGCGATGGATGGATGGCCAGATTATAAGCATGACTGTACCTCAAAGTACAAGAATATTGGAACTACAGAACAGAACTTTCTGTTGTGGATGGGACATTGTACAAAGGTAGCAGAATTGTGATTCCTAAAAGTCTCAGAAAAGAAATGATACGGAAAATTCATAAAGGCGTCAGAGGTATTGAAAAATGTAAGAGAGGGTGCGGGAAGTGATGTTTTGGCCCAGGATGAATCAAAAAATTGCAGAATTGGTGTCTTCTTGTCAAATATGCCTTAAATACCAACCCAGCAACCCTAAGGAGCCACTGCATCCACGTCCTAGCCCTTAGAGACCTTATCAGAAGATAGGACTTGATCTTTTTTGTATCTGACAACAAAGATTATCTATTAATAACAGATTACTACTCATTGTGTGGTTTAAGCAGAACAACAGCAGAGAATGTAATTACATGCATGAAATCAGTTTTTTTTCCAGATATGGTGTACCTGCCGAAGTTTTCACAGACAATGGTCCACAATTCAATGGTGAATGCATGAGACATTTTGCTCATGAAAGGAGCTTTATTCATACAACATCGAGACCACTTTGCCCTTAGTACAATGGATTAGTTGAGAATTCGGTAGGAATTATCAAGAAACTGATGCACAAAGCAAAATATAGTGGAGGTGATTTTTATAAAGCTTTGTTAGCCTGTCATAGTACTCCACTTGAATGTCAATGTTCAGCTCTTGATGGGATGCCGTTTGAGATCCAATCTGACAACAGAGGAGAGCCTTCTGAAAACAGAGGGAGGTGAACAAGTGAAAAGATGGAAAGATGAACAGAAACCAAAGAAGAAGACATACTTTGACAGATGCTCTCGTCCATTCCCTGAACTTCACCAAGAAGATGAAGTAAGGATACAAGACAAAATGAACACGTGGACACAGAACGCTACAGTACTTGAAGAAGTACAACCCAGATCATACATGGTCGAAACAGAGGAAGGAGCAGTGTTAAGAAGACATTGCAAAGACCTCAATAAAGAGCCAACTTCAAAGTTTCAGTTTCAGACCAGACAAAACATGGGAATGACAACGTAACACAAGAAACTGTGTGAACCACTTAGAAGATCTACTGGTGTTTGCAGACCCCCAGAGAAAATGATGGAGACATGTTAAATTATGCATTTGCTCTGGTCAATGTTGCTAATTGTTTTTCTTTTTAAGGAAAGGAAGATCTGGTGATATGACGTGTAAGAACGTGATTGCAGAGAGTTCTGAGCATGCGCAGGAATGATAGAAAGATCCAGAAAACATGGCTTTGTAAGGCACGTGTGGTTGTTGATAAGTAAAGTGTTGATAAGGTTTTCCAGAATATGGTTCTTTATTATAAACCCACGGTGTGTATTAAAGAACACAACATATATAACCCGTGTTAGTGTGGGGAGCGGGATTTTACACCATATTCCCGGTACAGTCTCAACAAAACACAAATAATTGTCACTTTGCCCGGACCATTGGCCCCGCTTGCAGGGCAACAGTCTGCCGGTGTTTGCCCCCCAATGTGGTGAATCGCCACCACCGTGGGCTCAGACATTTCCACAGATGAGCCCCTCCTGTCCCCACCGGGACAAACATCCTGTCCGCCCCCTCTCTCCCCGTCTTCATCCTCTCCCTCCCCGGGGAACCGGCATCAAACCGACGGGCCGAGCGGTCTCCTCCTACCTCTCAGCGACACATCAGACTCCGGCCGCAGGAGACGCTTCACAAACGCCCCAACTTCCCTCGGAGGGAAATGGAAATAAATCAGAAAGCGGACATTTACTTTGGGATTTGTTCCGCTTTGACGGGAAGGCTGACAAATGGTGTCAGCGGGGGTAACACCCTCTCGGCTGGTCCGCCTCGGCTATTGGTTGTAACCAGTGATTGACATCGCTTCGCACCAATGGGAATAGCGCAGCTGCAGAATCCTCTGTTGACAGCGGTGGGGGAGGGGCTGGTCACGTGATTAGTAGCCCAGCCGTTAAACCGATAAAGCTCGAGCTCACCAGCGCGCGGGTGACGTAAGACACCGCGCACGTGAGGACAGATCCCGGTGTGGGGGACCCATGTGTGACGTCAGGCGCGTGCGTGCGCCTGTGTGACGTCACCTGTGGGGGAGGGCTCGTATTTAAAAACACCTGAATGGACGTTTCTGATGATTTCGGTGGGACAACAACATTAATCACGGGTTTCATCACTGAATCCAGTGTTGTGAGATGTAAAGTCCCCTGTTATGTGTCCGGCTGTGCCGTGTTGTTGGTGGAGTGGGCAGCCTGGTGTTTGTCTCGATTCGGGTCACAACACCAGAATTGCCAGCGGGGTCCACACACAGTGTATTAGTCAACAGAAAACCTCCCGTCCCTGCAGTCTCTGTCTCCTTGTAAACTCAACACCCTGACAATGTGGACCAGAGACACCCCTTCCTCTCAGAGTCAGGGGATCACTCAGACAGCTGATCACTGAGAGGAATTATATTTATTGGTCATTAAAGTTCACCCAGATTGGTGTGGACGGATTTGATGTGGAGTTCGGGGTGTCACAGTGAAAGGGCCGGACGGCCGAACTCTCTCCGTTGTCCAAACATCTTTCCAGGTGAGGCGACACTTCACCTGTGAATCTTCCGGGGTCGCCCGTTGTGTCCGCTGCTCCGGATGCGGCCGCCTCGACACTGGTGACACCAGACCCTCCGCAGTTGTGCGGGGTAGGGTTGTGTTTTTATTGGTGGGGGTCGATGTTATTGTTCCCTTTTGTGCGGGAGGGGTGGGTTTTGGGGGTTGATGATCGCAATGCCGTTCTTTTTGATGCGGGGGGTGTGGTGGGAGTTTGATTTTTCTCTCTGAACGACTTTCATGTTCTTTCTTTGTTTCATGGCTCTCTGGAGAAGAAAAGAAACTCCAGAGTTTTTTACGGATACCTGCTTGATAATAAATTAACCTTTGAACTATCCGCTCCTAGCAGGACTTCCCGGAGTCCAAACATTTTCATTCCCATTCCGATTCCCATTCCTGTTCCGACGTGTCAACCCATTGCCTCCTCTTGTGCTAAGATGAAGCCACCCTCAGGGTCCAGGATCAGGACTTTATATTCCGTCTGGGTACCCCCCGCCCCCCAACCTGATGGCATGAATATCGATTTCTCCTTCCGGTGAACAAATCTTCCCCTCACCCCTCCATCCCACTCCCTCTCTTCCTCTCTGACTTTCCACGTCCACTCACCTGTTGATCACTTCTCTCTGGGTCCACTGCTCCATCCCTTTCTCCTATTCTCCACTCTCCTCTCCTATTAGATTCTATTTTCTTCAGCTTTTCAGCTTTCCCACCTACCTGGCTTCACCTATCACCTTCCAGCGAGACATTTCCTCGTCCGGACCGATTTTATTCAGGTATTTCCGTCATTTCATCTCAGTCCTGAAGGAGGGTTCAACTGGAAACGTCGACTGTTGACTCTTTTCGATAGATGCTGCCCGGCCTGCTGAGTTCCGCCAGCATTTTGTTTGTGTTGCTTTGGATTTCCAGCATCTGCAGACTTTAAACATGAGGAATTCTACAGATGCTGGAAATTCAAGCAACACACACCAAAGTTGCTGGTGAACGCAGCAGGCCAGGCAGCATCTCTAGGAAGAGGTGCAGTCGACGTCCTGATGAACGGTCTCGGCCTGGAACGTTGACTGTACCTCTTCCTAGAGATGCTGCCTGGCCTGCTGCGTTCACCAGCAACTTTGATCTGCAGACTTTGTCGTGTTCGTGATTTACCTCCCTGTTGTCGCTCCGGCCTTCCGGCCACTGGCGGCGCTGCATGGACCTCCGACCACTGGTGGCGCTGCACGGACCGCCGGACACTGGTGGCGCTGCATGGACCTCCGGCCACTGGTGGCGCTGCCGCGAACATCCTGCTAAACGCATGCGCGCTGCCGAATGCAGCTGCCGCTGGTGGGTCTCCGATTCGGGGCGGCGGTGAGTGGAAACATCCCCGAGTTTGTGTGAATCTGGGCCGCTTAAATTCGGAAAGTCCCGGGCCCGGGCTCTGCCTGACGGCTGGAGCAGGGGTGCAGTGCCAGTTTTTTGGGTGCCGGAGCTGGACGAGGGGTGGTTGATAAGTTCGTGGTCTAAGTTAGAAGGCCTGAAGTTTACAGCTGTCGTTACATGTACGTGTTGTTCCGCTCTGTGAGTGATCATGCAGAAAGTTTGAAGTTAATAACTGTTGTGGTATTTCTGTTTCAGATAATTGAAAATTGACTGGTTTTCAAAATTGACTCCTTCCACCTCAGGCTAAGAAACTCGATGTCACACCTAATCAGTCTACCAGCTCATTTCATGCACAGGGTAACTTCCTTCCCCCATTCATGTAATGAGCAGGTACACAAATTGGGTGTGGCATATATAAATGAATAGGGCTTCTCATAATGTCAACCACTAAACCAAGATGAAAGAAATATATGAAATCCAGAGCTCAATAGACAATAGGTGCAGGAGTAGGCCATTCGGCCCTTCGAGCCAGCACCGCCATTCACTGTGATCATGGCTGATCATCCACAATCAGTATCCAGTTCCTGCCTTAACCCCATAACCTTTGATTCTGCTATCTTTAACTGCTCTGTCCATTTCTTTCTTGAAAGCATCCAGAGACTTGGCCTCCACTGCCTTCTGGGGCAGAGCATTCCATACATCCACCACTCTCTGGGTGAAAAAGTTTTTCCTCAACTCCGTTCTAAATGGCCTACCCCTTATTCTTAAACTGTGGCCTCTGGTTCTGGACTCACCCATCAGCGGGAACATGTTTCCTGCCTCCAGCATGTCCAATCCCTTAATAATTATAGATGTTTCAATTAGATCCCCTCTCAGGCTTCTAAATTCCAGAGTATACAGGCCCAGTCGCTCCAATCTTTCGACATATGACAGTCCCGCCATCCCGGGAATTAACCTTGTGAACCTACGCTGCACTCCCTCAATAGCAAGAATGTCCTTCCTCAAATTTAGAGACCAAAACTGCACACAGTACTGCAGGTGTGGTCTCACCAGGGCCCTGTACAGCTGCAGAAGGACCTCTTTGCTCTTATACTCAATTCCCCTTGTTATGAAGGCCAACATGCCATTAGCTTTCTTCACTGCCTGCTGTACTTGCATGCTTGCTTTCAGTGACCGATGTACACAGAAATATAGTGACAGTTAAGACATTAACAAGATTATAGCCTATCAAACATCTGAACAGGCCTGACTTCAAAGGACCATTACTTTCAGAACTGCATTTGGAGCCGGTTAGAAAATTTGAACGAGATGCAGGCGAAACACAGCTTTTGTTAGTTTTACTGTTATCAATGACTTGTGTGTTATCCTTGTTACACTCCTCAGCTTGTTTACGGAAGAAAGAAGTTAACATTGTTTGCTTAGAAGCCATAGGGTTGTTAGTGAGAAAAATTTACTTTTGTATCAGCGAGTAATCCACAGACCACCACAGATGTAGCCTTACTAATACGACTGAGTCAGAGCAGACAGCAGGGCCCACAGCGCTTAGCAGTGTTCCTAAGCAGGTATAAAAATAACAGAAATAAAGCAAGTAAGTTTTTTACACTTTTAGATATCTACATTGGAACCAAGTAATCAAGTATGAAAAAAAAACGTCTAATGAAGTTTTGCTAAAGCCACGAATATTGCTGAATATTAGTATCAAAAGTGGAAGGTTGGCAACTCTGCCTCGTACCGTTTCTCTCACAGAAATGTTTGGACAGGAAGTGTATCTGTGAGTGTCGATACTCACAATATCCTCACACGTCGGGTACTACATGGTTAGACCTATACAGATTCTGTTTAGTCTTTAAATGTATAAAAAGTTAAAGAAGCTTGAATCTTTACATAAATTATTGTCGTATCTATACGAATAAAAAATATCGTATTTGGAAGTGATAAATGTTAATAGGGGAGGAGGGCAACCATTTGGGAGGTTTGGAAATGCGTTTCGTCTCGTTCATTGCCTCCCTAAGTTACTCTTTTTCCTATCAACACAAAGAGACAAACAGCCTCTTTCCAATCAACTATAGTTGGTGGAGCTCGGCCAAGGGGTTGATGCGCTATTAATGACAGTTGAAATGATGTAAAACTAGCTTATAGCCTAGAAATTTTTTTTCCCCATTTGCCTTGTGAAAAAAACTAAATTCACTTTATCCAGATGTAGAAGAAGATTTTGGATGATTACCTTGAATTCTTCATCAAAATCAGGCCGAAGATAAGCGAGCAGTGAATTTTTCTTTCATTATTTTGGACTTTTAACCTGGGTTTCGATGTTCATTCCTTGCTTAATACAGCTGCTACCTGGAATCCAATGGTACCCGTTGGAAAGAGTGGAAAAAGGCTCACACTTGTGTACAGTCGTCCCTCGGCTGGAGAGAGACTGAGGATCTGTGAAATGGCGGGAGGCTACAGCAGGGCATGCTGGGAAAACAACGGTCGAGCGAGGACGAACTTCACAAATACCTCAATAAAAAACAGTCACAGATCCAGGATTTCACCAAAAACGATCAAATATCCTATCCTAATGTTGTTAGTGGTATTTTCCCCACCAATCACCACCACCTATCCCCAACCCCCACTTCTGTAAAATTCCCCCTATTTAATATGCGGCCGCTGTTAAATTCCCCGCTTGTTCATTTTGACGTTTTTTTACCGAGGTGCCGGAGTGGTGCCCCGGTGAGCTCCGGCAGCACTGCACCCCTGTTTAGATCCAAGTAAAATGGACCCGGGGATCAAGCTGCCCGGGTTTGTGAGGTGTTGAGCCAGTATTTCTGGTCTGGGATCAAATGTTTGTTTCTGGAGTTCCTCTGGAAGCAATGCTGTTAATCTGAGGAGAGAATGAGTTTGTATTCATCCCTCACAAGGAGAGGCTGTGATTAAATGGGCTGTTCTGTGTTTGCACCAGCAGAAATAGATCTGGGGGGGTTCAGTGTTCGAACTGTGTTTGGAAATTCCTCCACGCTGTCACCTGTCTGTCAGACAGTGGAAATCAAACAGAGACTCAAGTTGCTGGAGATCTGCACTAAAAATGGAAAATTTTGAGTCCATTCTGACAGAAGATTGTGAACCTGAATCGTTAAATTTGTTGATCTCCCCACAGCAGTTCCTTTCCTGTTGAGCGACTCTGGTGATTCCAGTTGCTTTTTATTAAATTCACTCTGGAATGGTTTAAATTTTCTGATTGTCTGTTGTACTTGGGAATGTGTTCAGTGCAGTTGTTGCCAACAAGGTTCACATGAATAATCTCAGGAATGATCAGCTTTACGTGTGAGGAGCATTTGATGGTTATGGGGCTGTGCTCACTGGAGTTCAGACGGGGTGGTGAAAGGGGAGGTGGTTAAGTAAACCTACTGAATGCTGAGAAGCCTGGATACAGTGGACATGGAGAGGATGTTTCCATTAGACGGAGAGTCAGTGATCTGACAGCACAGTCTCAGAATAAAGACGTTTCCCTTTAAAACTGAGATGAGAACAATCTCTTCAGCCAAAAGATGGCTGATCTGTGGAATTTGTTGCCACAGAGGGTGGCTGAGGCTGTCATTTGGGTATATTTAGGAAGAGGATGTTTCTCTGTTGGAGTCTCAAGAACCAAGAGTCACAATTTCAAAAATGGCATTGGACTGAGGTGAGAAGAATCATATTCATGATTGGTAAGTAGCTTCAGGGTTACAGGAGGAAGGCGAGAATATGGTGTTGGAATAAATCTCAGCCGTGGTTGAGTGATGGAGCAGACTCCATGGATCGAATCACCTAATTCTGTTCCCGCATCTTATATCTGACCATGACTGAACGATGACTCCTTCCTATCCCTTATCAGGTTCTGTGACGTGTCAGGGACAATTACAGATTTGTTCACAGAGATCATTATATTTGTCTTCAATGTTTAGATTTCAGTGAGCAGAAATATTTTGTTCTCCTTTGTATTGTTAACGTGCTTCATTATCTTTCATGTTAAAGTTAGACCTGCGATGAGAGATTTATTGGAAGAAAAGCTCACAACTGGAAGAGAACCACGACTGAAGATGAAGGAACAGCAGCAAGTGAACCAGCCCGAGGACTGAGAGCACCAACTGGAGAGAACCCTTCTGACTCAGGGTTTCCATTGATTCAGTCCGGAGCAAGTTTGGTGAGTCTCATTTACTCAAACACTGGTCCTTTAGACATTACATATCTGTACAGAGTAAGGTAGGGAATAGTTATGGTGAGACTGAATGTGCCCAGAAATACCAGTTATGCCTCTGTCAGACCCAGTTACAATCACTTCTGGTCTGGTAATGTACTGTCAGTATCCCAGCTCTTTAATCTCACTCACATTCCCTCAGTGTTTGCTCATTTGAAGAACTTGCATCTTATGAAGTAGCTTTTGGTCTGTTCTGAGTGTGGAGAGGGAAAGAGGGGTGTTTATATTACTATCTTGCAAAAAGAAGTAATTGTTTGACATTACTTGCTGCAAACTCACTCCCCATACCCTGTACATTCTCAACCAGATTATTGACATAGATGACAAGTAGCAATGGGTGTAACCCTGGGGAACTCCACGAGGCGCGGGCCTGGACTCCAATAACCAGCCTCCCATCATCACCATCTGCTTCCTGCCATCTAGCTGTTCCCAGACTCTGGACTCTGTGACAAACACAATGTTAGCAGCAAGATTAGACAGAGATTAATATAAAGAGAGATTTGTTGCTTCCTGGTGCGTGGAATGCACTGCCTGAGTCAGTGGTGGAGGCAGATACACTAGTGAAGTTTAAGAGACTACTAGCCAGGTATATGGAGGAATCTAAGGTGGGGGGGCAGTTATATGGGAGGCAGGGTTTGAGGGTCGGCACAACATTGTGGGCCGAAGGGCCTGTACTGTGCTGTACTATTCTATATTCTATATCAAGACAGAAACACCTCCTCCTCCGTCATCTGTATAGGGTCCATGATCGCATTGCTGTTTCGCCTCACTGTAAAGACGCTGTATGTCTCCTGAGTAAACATAAATGCAAAAAATCCATTTTAAATCTCCCCCACCTACGTCAGCTTCATGCATTAATGCCCTCTCTGAACTTCAAGAAGACCAATTTTGCCTTTTGGTATACTTTTGTTTTGAATATATTTGATGAAGGAGTTGGTGCTCTCCTTTTCATTATCTGCTGGAGCAAACTCGTGCCGTACTTCAGCCCTCTTGATTCCCTCCTTTAGTAACTCTTGAATTATTTATACTTATCAGTACCTCATTTGTTCTTTCCTGCCTATACTTGCTATGCACTCCTTCACCAGGGTCTCAATATCTGTCAAAACCCAAGGTTCCCTAAACATGTTAGCCCTGCCTTTTATTCTGTCAGCAACATTCAAACTCTGTACTGGTCGTCATTTATGCATTCCATCTCTGTACTCTTAAAATAGCAGTTTTGAAGGCCTCACACTTACCAAGCACAGATTTGCTCGAAAACAACCTGTTCCAATCCACGTTCACCAGATCCTTTCTGATACCATTAAAATTGGCCCTTTCTCCAATTTAGAACCAGACCTACCCATTTCCATAATGATCTTTAAACTAATGGTATTATGATCACTAGATCCAAAGTATTTACCTGCACAGACCTCTGTTACCTGCCCCGTCATGTACCCTAATAGTATTTCAGTCTATAGTTATGACCTCAATATATTGATCAAGGGAACTTCCTTGAACACATTTTACCAACGATATCCCAAACAGCCCTTTAAAGTATGGGTGTCCCGGTCAATAAGTGGAAAGTTACAACTATCTAGCATCATAACCTTCTAAGTTGCCTGTGATTTCTCAAACAATTTGATCCCCCAAATCCTATTGACTATTGGGCACTCTGTAATATAATCCCATCCCTTCCTTATTGTTCAGTTTCACCCATAAGGCCTCAGTGGTTGAGCTTTCCAGTTTGTCCTGTATGAGCAATGCAGGGACATTTTCCCTAACTAGTGATGTCACTTGTCCTTCTCTAATCCCTGCCACTCAATCAAATTGTGTCTAACGCAACAGAACCCTGGAAGACTGACCTGCCAGTCCTGCACCTCCTCCAATCAAATCACATTAATGCTTGCAATACTGTAATTCAATACGCTGATCCATGCTCTAAGCTCATCAGCCTTTCCTACAACACTCCTTGCAATGAAATAATACACATTTGGGAACATTTGTTTCACCATGTTCTTTCTTTAGACTCCTGACTTTTTATGTTGGATTAACAGCATCTTTCCCACACAACCACTCCACTATCCACTCTGGTTCTTCATCCCCTTGCAGCTCAAGTTTGACACCTCACCCCATCCCGATGCAGTGTTAACAACCCTTCCCGCAAGGGTATCAGTCCCCCTCCAGTTCGGATGCAAAACGATCATGTCTGTCCAGGTCCCATCTTCCTTGGAATCATCCAAACATCTGCAGCACTCCACAATGCACCATCTCATCAGCCACACGTTAGACTGTATTATATCCTATTTCAGGCCTCACTAGCATGTGGTATGGGTGGCAATCCTGAAGACACAACCCTGGATGTTGTGCACTTTAACCTATCACCTACATCCATGAACTCACTTTGCAGCACCTCTTCACCCTTCCTGCCCTGTCATTGGTGCCGACGTGAACCTTGACCTCTGCTCACACTACCCTTAAACATGTTTCAGACTGGATGCGAGATTTCCCCGACCATGGCAACACACCATCCAGAAATCTTGTTCTCATTAATAGTGATGGCAGTCACTGCTGCTTCCCGTCACTCACGGGCCACAGTGAAGAGATATGCAAAGTATGCATTAGCTATACAGGACCCTGGTCAGACCCCACTTGAGCTCAGCTCTGGTCACTTCACTACAGGAAGGATGTGGAAACTATAGAAAGGGTGCAGAGGAGATTTACAAGGATTGGGGAGCATGCCTAATGAGAATAGGTTAAGTGAACTCAGGCTTTTCTCTTTGGAGCGGTGGAGGATGAGAGGTGACCTGATATGGGTGTATAAGATGATGAGAGGCATTGATCGTGTGGGTAGTCAGAGGCTTTTTCCCAGAGCTGAAATGGCTAGCACGAGAGGGCACACAGATTTAAGGTGCTTGTAAGTACAGAGGAGATGTTTTACGCAGAGTGGTGAGTGCATGGAACTGTGGTGGAGACGGATATGAAGGGGTGTTTTAAGAGACTTCTGGATACATGGAGCTTAGAAAACTAGAGGGCTATGGGTAACCTTAGGTAATTTCTAATGTAAGTACATGTTCAGCACAGCATTATGGGCTGAAGGGCCTGTGTTGTGCTATAGGTTTTCAATGTTTCTATGTTTCTAAAGTTCACCTGCTATTTCTTTGTCTTCCATTACTAGCTCACCAATATCATTTTCCAGTGGACCAATATCAACTCTCAACTCCATTTTTTCTTTTTATGTAACTGAACAAAAACATTTGTTATCCTGCTTGATATTATTGTCTAGTCTCACCTCATATTTCATCTTTTCCCTTCTTATAGCTTTTTTAGTTGCCTTTTGTTAGATTTTAAAAGGTTTCCAATCATCCAACTTCCCACTCACTTTTGCTTCCATATTGACACTCACTCACTCATGGACTAATCACAGGACACACAAAAGGCGAACAGTATAGATCACCAGCATTTCATCCGAAGTTGCACTGGTGATGTTGCCTAGCTGGGTAATGAAACATCTGCAAGCGAACAAGCCAGCTCGGCGAGCCACTAAACAAGATCTGGGTTATTACACAACACCCAATCTAAGCGAGCCTTTCCCCAAGTAGGCTCAAGCACAATCGCAATAAATCCCCTCTCCTGCGACCCGACACCTTAAGTATGCTTGATTTTCCCATTCCCCTTGCATATTGAAGTTCGCCAGGACAAATGTGTCATTACCCTTATTACATGCCTTTTCCCTTTGCAACTCAAACCCACATCTTGGCGACTATTTGGAGGCCTGTATATGATTCCCATAATGTGCTTTGTTACCCCCTGTAATTTCTTATCTCCACCCACAAAGAGTCAACGTCCTCTGACTTTATGTCCCCTTTTTCTGAAGGTGTAATTCCATCTCGAAAACATAGCCAATGTCTTCCTGCCTGTCCTTTCGAAACAAAGTATATCTTTTGATGTTAAACTCCCAAACAAGATCTTCTTTCAGCCACAACTCAGTAATGGCAACAACGTCGTACCAACCAAAATCGAATTTTGCCTCTGTGGTACAATTTAACACTTGGCTGTGTCCACATTTAAACCTGCTGGCTCATCTTCAGCTCTATCATACTGGTTTCCATTGCCCTGTCATATTAGTTTAAAACACTCCCAACAGCTCCAGTAAATTCGCCTGCAAGAATATCGGACCCTGCTGGAATCCCTGCCCCTTGCTGTATTCTTCGGCCACACACTTATCTGCCACCTCATTCTATTCCTATCCCCACTGTCGGGTGGCACAGGCAGTGATCCCGACATTACTACCTTTGAGTTCCTGCTTCTCAGCTTCCTTCCTAACTCCCTGTGTTTTGTTTTCCAGACCTCTTCCCTGTTCTCTTCCTATATCATTGGTACCAATATTTATCATGACTCGTGACCTTTCCTTTTCAGGATATTATGGACGTGTCCAGTAACGTTTCGGACCCTGGCTCCTGAGAGGCAAAGTAGCATCGGTGTCTCCTTTTTGAGTCCACAGAATCGCTTACCTCTCCTGCTGACTATAGAGTCCCGTATTACTGCTGACATCCTCTTCAGATTTCTGCTGTTCCGCGCAACATCCGGGAGTTGCCTGAGTTCATGTCCCAGCTCCTCGGAGCATAGGATACCGTAGAGGTGTGGTGGGGCTTATTGCCTGAGTTCATGTACTAGCTCCTCAGAGCAGAGGAGACTGTAGAGGTGTGGTGAGGGTGTATTGCCTGAGTTAATGTAACAGTTCCTCGGAGAAGAAGAGACTGTAGACTACTGCGGGGTGTGTTACATCGTGACTGGCTGAGCTTGGAAAAGGAAATGGAAATAATGTTCCTTTTCTGTGGCTCAGTACTGACAGTTTCAACCTAAAGAAGTGTCGAGAGTATCCGCTCCATTATGAGAAAGTAAAAGTCAGTAGAGCAAGTAAATTGCCCCCCGACCCCCACTGTTACCCTCTGTGGTGTTGCCCAGTTCAGCAGAAGCTGAGCAGTGAAAGCGGTGAAACCAGCCGCTCCACACAACACTCTCCTCTCCAGAATCACGTGTGCACTTGGTGCTCGCTGGAACACCGGGGAATCTGCAAACTACGAACAGAGGGGAGAGCGGAGGCTTTAACAGCGAATCTGAATCAGATCAGAAATGTTTCGGGGCCATCGTTCATCTTCAGACGCTCTTATCTCTGATCTCCCAATTTCACCCAAACAGTGTCATTAACAATTTTTTTTTATTGGGGTAAATACGTGAGTGTTCAGTGTTCATCAGATCAGGCATTGACCACCTATTTCTGTCCATCCTAAGATGTTCAGCAGAAACACAGGGAGACTCTGCGGGCACAAACTGAAACCCTGAGAGTGAACACGATCCTGATGAGGGAGAAGGTGAAGGTTTTCAAGCTGGTTGATCGATACGCTGAGCTCACGGTCATTTCTACTGTTCGAGATCGGAGACTGGTGGAACATGAGCTGCTGGCAAGAGGCAGAGACCACGAGGAGTGGAGAGAGGAACATCTCCGCGGACAGCTGGAGAAAATCGGGATTGCTCATCTGTTTGAGAATAGTTACTCACATAGTTTTTGGGACAAAATGAAAAGATTCTTCACACAATCAACTTCGGGATGTTCAGCAGCAGTGGCCGGAGTCCCAGGGATCGGGAAAACAACAATGGTACAAAAGATTGTTTATGACTGGGTCACGGGGAAAATATACCAACAATTCCAGTTTGTCTTCAGTTTCAAATTCTGGGATTTAAACTCCATTAATTGCAGAATAAACTTGAAAGAACTGATTCTGCATCAATATCCGTATTTTGGGAATGCCCTGAGAGAGGTCTGGAAGAACCCAGAGGGATTGCTGTTTATATTCGACGGATTTGATGAATTCAAGCACAGAATCGATTTTGCTGACAGTCGGAGAGATACAGAACCCAAGCACCAGTGCCCAGATCCTGAATTCCAGTGCAAGGTGTCTGACATTGTGTACAGTTTAATCCAGGGCAAGCTGCTCCCAGGATGTTCAGTGCTGGTGACCACACGTCCCACTGCGTTACATCTATTGGAAAAGGCGGAGATCGGTGTCTGGGCTGAAATCCTGGGATTTGTTGGTGAGGAACGGAAGGAATATTTCATCAGGTATTTTGAAGATCAGACGGTAGCGGCAGCAACCCTTCCTACTGCTGGATCCTCGCTCTGGCATTAAGTCCCTTCTTCACACAAAGAGTCAGGGACCCAGAGCGAATTCCCAAGACCATCACCCAACTATATTCCTACTATATTTACAACATCCTGAAAAACCATGGTCGTGAGATTGACAGTCCCCTGATGTGTTACTCAGGGTTGGTCAGATGGCCTTCAGAGGAGTGCTCGAGAAGAAGATTGTGTTTACAGGTGGAGATTTGATCAACTACAATCTGCAGCCTTCCCAGTTCCTGATGGAGCTTTTGGAGAGAGAGGATTCTGCCCGGAGCGTGGTGTACACATTTCCCACACCTCACCATCCAAGAGTTTGTAACTGCAGTAGCACAATTCCTGAATCCACATCCCGGGGATATCCTGTAAAGGGATTTGGATAAAACTGTAGTGAATCAGATTGTGAAGAATTGTGACAAGTGACCAGGGGATCGGTCAGTAATTCCCCAAGGACAGGAGGGTTCTGTAGTTCCTTGTGAAGGGATGTTGGAGACTTCATCAGATCAGTGAACAACGGCCATTGGTTTAATGGTAGTAAATCACAGGAATGGCCGTGTTTCTCACTGACTGTGACACGTCCATTGACAATGTTCCTTCTCACTGTTACCGACACTGACTGCAGCAGGTGGGTCAGAGATTCACACCCCCTTCCCAGTGAGAGACAAGAGACCGTCACCAGACTGTCCCAGTGAGAAGGAGATAAATACCATTGTGAGATTGTCCTCCCCTGCCCTTCCCCGTGTGTGACTTTTCTCACTACCAGATACCGTGAGCGCATCTCTTCTGGGTCTCTTTTCAGTCTCACCCCTCCCGTACAATCTTTTTCTGTAACCCCTCATCTTGTATGATTATCGTTTCCCCCCTGAGTCCTCCTGTGAGACAACTCATCCCTATCCCCCTTCCTCCTGTGGGATCTTTTCCCCAATCTCTTCCTCCTGTTGGATGTCTTCCCTATTGGGATCTTTTCCCCAATCCCTTCCTCCTGTTGGATGTCTTCCCCATCCCCCTTCCTCCTGTGGGATCTCGCTTCCCCATCCCCCTTCATCCTGTGGGATCTCTCTTCCCCATCCCCCTTCATCCTGTGGGATCTCTCTTCCCCATCCCCCTTCATCCTGTGGGATCTCTCTTCCCCATCCCCCTTCCTCCCGCAGGATCTCTCTTCCCCATCTGCCTTCCTCCCGCAGGATCTCGCTTCCTCATCCGCCTACCTCCTGCAGGTTCTATCTTCCTATCCTTTTGCTTGGCTGGAGTCCCACCACTATCTCCCATCGACACTTTCCCATTCACAAATCTTCCTCACTGGGGGACTTACTTCCATCCTTCAATTCTTGCAGGTAGGTTTGCTAGAGAGGCTCTAGTGGATTTAAACGAGATACAAGTGGCGAGGGGAACCAAAGTGTAGGAACAGATGTAGGGGAGAAGGAAGAAAAAGGAGATAGTAAAGTTGTTTGCACCATTAGTGATAAACAGAGAGATAGAGGTGGAAAATTTCTTAAATGCATTTATTTTAATGCTAGGAGCATTGTAAGAAAGGTGGATGAGCCTAGAGCATGGATTGATACCTGGAAGTATGATGTTGTAGCTATTAGTGAAACATGGTTGCAGGAGGGGTTTGTTTGGCAACTAAATATTCCTGGATTTCATTGCTTCAGGTGTGCTAGAATCAGAGGGACAAGAGGGGGAGGTGTTGCTTTGCTTGTCAGAGAAAATATTACAGCAGTGCTCTGGCAGGATAGATTAGAGGGCTCGTCTAGGGAGGCTATTTGGGTGGAACTGACGAATCGGAACGGTGTAGTAACACTTATAGGGGTGTATTCTAGACCACCAAATGGGGAGCAAGAATTGAAGGAGCTAATTTGTAAGGAGATAGCAGATATTTGTAGTAAGCACCCGGTTGAGAGTGTGGGAGATTTTAATTTTCCACACGTAGACGGGGAAGCCCAGACTGTAAAAGGGCTAGATGGTTTGGAGTTAGTAAAATGTGTGCAGGATAGTTTTTTGCAGCAACACATAGAGGTACCAGCTAGAGAAGGAGCAGTGCTGGATTTCCTGTTAGGGAATGAGATAGGGCAGGTGACGAAGGTATGTGTTTGGGAGCAATTCGGGTCCAGTGATCACAATGCCATTAGTTTCAATATAATTATGGAGAAGGATAGGTCTGGACCGAGGGTTGAGATTTTTGATAGGAGAAAGGCTAACTTTAAGGAGATGCGAAAGGATTTAGAAGGAGTGGATTGGGACAATTTGTTTTATGGGAAGGATGTAATAGAGAAATGGAGGTCATTTTAAGGTGAAATTTTGAGGGTACAGAATCTTTATGTTCCTGTCAGGTTGAAAGGAAAGGTTAAAAGTTTGAGAGAACCATGGTTTTCAAGGGATATTGGAAA
The DNA here is from genome assembly GCF_030028105.1 of Mobula birostris. Lineage (NCBI taxonomy): Eukaryota > Metazoa > Chordata > Chondrichthyes > Myliobatiformes > Myliobatidae > Mobula > Mobula birostris. The sequence continues at coordinate 29,101,321 of NC_092382.1, read as the reverse complement.
CTTGGTTTGGAAAAAGAAAGATATCTACAATAAATATAGGCAGCATGGAGTAAGTGAGGTGCTCGAGGAATATAAAGAAGGTAAAAAGAATCTTGAGAAAGAAATTAGAAAAGCTAGAAGAAGATACGAGGTTGTTTTGGCAAGTAAGGTGAAAATAAATCCAAAGTAAATGCAAAGGGTTTCTACCGTTATATTAATAGCAAAAGGACAGTAAGGGATAAAATTGGTCCCTTAGAGAATCAGAGTGGGCAGCTATGTATGGAGCCAAAAGAGATGGGGGAGATTTTGACCAATTTCTTTTCTTCAGTATTCACTAAGGAGAGGATATTGAATTGTGTATGGTAAGGGAAACAAAGAGGGTAGTTATGGAAACTATGATAATTAAAGAAGAGCAAGTACTGGAGCTTTTAAGGAATATAAAAGTGGCTAAGTCTCCAGGTCCTGACAGGATATTCCCTAGGACCTTAAGGGAAGTTAGTGTGGAAATAGCAGGGGCTCTGACAGAAATATTTCAAATGTCATTAGAAACGGGGATGGTGCCGGAGGATTGGAGTATTGCTATATATGGTATATATAATTATCTGGATAGACAGGGTCTGATTAGGAACAGTCAACATGGATTTGTGCATGGAAAGTAATGTTTGACAAATCTTATTGAATTTTTTGAAGAGGTTGCTAGGAAAGTTGACAAAGGTAAAGCGGTGGATGTTGTCTATATGGGCTTCAGTAAGGCCTTTGACAAGGTTCCACACGGAAGGTTAGTTAGGAAGGTTCAATCGTTAGGTATTAATATTGAAGTAGTAAAATGGATTCAGCAGTGGCTGGATGGGAGACGCCAGAGAGTAGTGGTGGATAAATGTTTGTCAGATTGGAGGCCGGTGACTAGCGGTGTGTCTCAGGGATCTGTACTGGGTCCAGTGTTGTTTGGCATATACATTAATGATCTGGATGATGGGGTGGTAAATTGGATGAGTAAATATGCAGATGATACTAAGATCGGTGGAGTTGTGGATAATGAAGTAGGTTTTCAAAGCTTGCAGAGAGATTTAGGCCAGTTAGAAGAGTGGGCTGAAAGATGGCAGATGGAGTTTAATGCTGATAAATGTGAGGTACAACATTTTGGTAGGACTAATCAAAATAGGACATACATGGTAAATGGTTGGGCATTGAAGAATGCTGTAGAACAGAGGGATCTGGGAATAATGGTGCATAGTTCCCTGAAGGTGGAATCTCATGTGGATAGGGTGGTGAAGAAAGCTTTTGGTTTGCTGGCCTTTATTAATCAGAGCATTGAGTATAGGAGTTGGGATGTAATGTTGAAATTGTACAAGGCATTGGTAAGGCCAAATTTGGAGTATTGTGTACAGTTCTGGTCACTGAATTATAGGAAAGATGTCAATAAAATTGAGAGAGTACAGAGAAGATTTACTAGAATGTTACCGGGGTTTCATCACCTAAGTTACAGAGAAAGGTTGAACAAGTTGGGTCTTTATTCTTTGAAGCGTAGAAGGTTGAGGGGGGACTTGATAGAGGTATTTAAAATTATGAGGGGGATAGATAGAGTTGACGCGGATAGGCTTTTTCCATTGAAATTGGGGGAGGTTCAAACTAGAGGACATGAGTTGAGAGTTAAAGGGCAAAAGTTTAGGGGTAAAATGAGGGGGAACTTCTTTACTCAGAGAGTGGTAGCTGTGTGGAACGAGCTTCCAGCAGAAGTGGTTGAGGCAGGTTCCATGTTGTCATTTAAAGTAAAATTGGATAGCTATATGGACAGGAAAGGAATGGAGCGTTACGGGCTGAGTGCGGGTCAGTGGGACTAGGTGAGAGTAAGCATTTGGCATGGACTAGAAGGGCCGAGATGGCCTGTTTCCGTGCTGTAATTGTTATATATCGTTATATGGTTAACCCTACCCCTCTGGAGTCTCTCACATCAGAAACATTTCTCTCATCGGGAAATGAGACAGAATATGTGGAGTTCACAGGGTCACATCGACAGACTAAATTACCGACATTCGGTGAATACCCTGGAGCTGGGCAGTGAGGGACATTGATAATGATGGGAACTCCGATCAGTGATTTACCGAAGGGTTTAATGTTTCCTGAAATATTCGAGTGAGAGAAATTCCCTCAGACCCACAGTTTGAATCACTTTGTTGATCAACTTGTTTGTTTGTGTTCAGACTTGGGAGGAATAAACTGGGAGATTCAGGAGTGAAACTGGTGTCTGCGGCTCTGAGGAACCCGGAGTGTAAAATACAGAAACTGTGGTAAGTACCAGACTGTGGGAGATTGTGTTTACAGTCACTGGGTGTCTGACACTGAACATTAATGTGATCAGTAATTGTGTTGCTGACTGGGGATTTGTACCGTCTCCTGTCTCTCTGTGTCCTTCACCCTCACTCTCTCTCATCTCCAGGCTGGACAGTATCGGTCTCACAGATTCTGGTGCCGAGAATCTCATCTCCACTCTCAGTACAAACCCATCACTGACGGAGCTAGACCTGAGTGGTAATAAACTGGGAGATTCAGGAGTGATACTGGTGTCTGCGGCTCTGAGGAACCCGGAGTGTAAAATACAGAAACTCTGGTAAGTACAAGACTGTGGGAGATTGTGTTTACAGTCACTGAGTGTGTGACACTGAACAATAATGTGATCAGTAATTTCTTTATTAACCTTTTTATTGATTTAAAAGTATAAATACAGTAAAGAGGAGAATTAGTTCAAGTATATATATCAGTAACAATATAAACCAAGATTAAGATAGACATTGTCAAAGTCATAGATATTAAACTAGTATAATATATAATAAAAGAAAATGAAAATAACAATTCTCCTCTTAACCAGTTTATGAAGAGAAGGGAAAAAACATTGGGTTTTAAATGAAAAGGGAAAAAAAACACTACACTATAACAAAACAAAAAAAGGGGGACTGGGCATCTCATTTTGAGGATACGACCCAAAAAGAGAGAGAGAGAAAGACTTTCTGATCAAATCTAAAACTTCGATTAAAAAAAGATCGTAAGAGTAATAAATCAAATTAAATGAAAATATTGGATAAAAGGTCACCATATTTGCTCAAATTTAAAGGATGTATCAAATGTCCGACTTCTTATTTTCTCTAAACTTAAACAGGACATAATGGAGGAGAGCCAGTAAATGACTGTAGGTGGATTAGAATCCTTCCACTCCAATAAAGTGGCTCTCCCAGCCGGTAAGGTCGAAACGGCTATCATACATCGAGTGGAAACAAGAATATTTCGTAAGCAAATTAGGTTGTAGATCCAGATCCAAGACTTTTGATAGTGTTTTAAAAACATCTCTGCAAAAGTTATCTGGCTTTATACAAGACCAATACTTATGAGTTAAAGCATCCAGCTCAATATTACATCTGTCACAAGTAGGATTAATACTGGAGAAAATATGCGCTGGTTTATCCTTTGACACATGGGCCCGATGCGCTACCTTGAACCGTATCAAGGAACGACAGGCACAAATAGATGAGTTGTTAACCAAATGAAAAGTTTTACTCCATTGATTATCTGAAAATGACTCTTTATCATTAGATATCATTCGTGAACTCGATAACCATTTATAGATTAAGCTAACAACCTTTTTTGAAATGGACTCTCCAGGAGGCGCTCATGGTGTGAGGTACATTTTGGCTTCGCTCCATTCCCTTTACTACTTTTACCCGTAACCACCCTTATTTAATCTGTTTATACCTACACTAATAGGTTTATAACACAAATATATCTTTGAACTTTGATTTTAACTCGCTGGAAATGTGAACCAGAGGACGAGAAGTTAAAAATGGGAAAGACTCCAACAGCAACGGGAAAAAAAAGATGGCGATCCTAAAGCATCTAAGCAAATACCAATAACTTTTGAAATAATGTCGAATCTTCTAGAGGAAAAACTTAATCAAAGATTTGCTGTGTTTGAAGAAGTTTTGAAGATGATTCAAGATGACATTAGATCGTTTAGATGTGAAATTGATCAACAGCAAACTAGAATTTCAGAACTGGATGCTGCCCGTTGGCAGAGGACAAAAGATTGAAGCCCTGGAAAAAAATCTGGCTTCAACATCCCATGTTGGAACGTTATAAATCCAAGATTATTGATCTCGAAGATCAATCCCGATGACAGAACTTGCGGATAATCGGGCTTCCCAAAGATATCGAGACGGCCGATCCTACCAAATACTTTTCTCAATTTTTAATGGATGTGTTTGGTTCAGAGGTTTTGGAGGCCCCTCCATTGCTCGATCGCGTGCACCTTACATTGCGCCCCAAACCTTCCAGAGAATTTAAACTGAGACCCATTATTATTCTGTTCCATTATGCTCACATGAAGGATCGTGTGGTACGAGCTGCGTAGCGGAAAGATATGATCGAATTTCAAAGTTTCAAATTTTGCCTCGTTGAAGATTTCAGTCCTGAAGTTCTGAGGGAATGGATAGCTTTTAAACCACATATGTCAGAATTTTATCAAAAAGGCCTTAACCAGCGTTGCTGTTTCCAGCACGTTTGAAAATTGTTCTTGCCGATAACTCTCGTCGTCTGTTTAAATCTCCGGATGAAGCTCAGTTTTCTTGACAATCAGCGTTCCTCTGCTCCGGACTAATTAACGGACTGTTGTTTATTCTCTTTGTTCTTACATGCTTGTTTTTTCAGTAGATCCAGATCCAAAACTTTTGATAGTGTTTTCAAAACATCTCTCCAAAAGCTTACAGCTTTGGATTTTTATAATCTGAGGGCTTTTGCCCTGGGTTTGTAGGGTAGGTATTTTTCGTATTTTCGGATAAGTTTTCTTTCTTTACTGATTCTGTATTTTATTTATTCTTTTTTACTTTTTATTTTTCTTTCTTTGAAACTTTATAGGCCTATATCCTTGCTAAATGTGGATTCCAAGGTATTTTCAAAATTACTGGCAACTAGACTGGAGAAAGTATTGCCTCCAATTATTTCTGTTGACCAGACTGGATTTATTAAAAATCATTATTCCTTCTTTAATATTAGGAGATCAATGAATATTGTTTATACTTCTTCATCCAGAACTCCAGAATGTGTCATTTCACTGGACACTGAGAAAGCTTTTGACAGAGTCGAATGGACATATTTGTTTAATTCGCTTGAGAAATTCAATTTTAGTCCGATATTTATATCTTGGATTAAACTGATATACCTTACCCCCTTCGGCATTTACCAATAATCAAAGATCTCCCTTTTTTCAGTTATTTCCTGGTACTCGGCAGGGTTGCCCTCTTTGTCCATTATTATTTGATATCGCCCTGGAACCTTTAGCTATTGCTATTCGTGACTCTCCTAATATATTTGGCATTACCCGCAGGAATGAGATACACAAACTATCACTATATGCAGATGATTAATTATTATATATCTCTAACCCTGAGAAATCCATTCCGGCAGTTTTAGCTCTGCTTCCTCAGTTGAGTAACTTTTCCGGTTACAAATTGATTAATAAGAAGCATAAGGACTTATTGAAGTTCAATTTTTTTTCCTAAATCCTTTTTTAATACTGTTGATTCCAAAAGTTCCTCTTATATATGGCAGAATAAAAATCTCAGATTAAGTAAAAAATACTTACGTAGAACATAGACATAGAACATAGAATAGTACAGCACAGTACAGGCCCTTCGGCCCACAATGTTGTGCCGACCCTCAAACCCTGCCTCCCATGTAAGCCCCCCATCTTAGATTCCTCCATATACCTGTCTAGTAGTCTCTTAAACTTCACTAGTGTATCTGCCTCCACCACTGACTCAGGCAGTGCATTCCATGTACCAACCACTCTCTGAGTAAAATACCTTCCTCTAATATTCCCCTTGAACTTCCCACCCCTTACTTTAAAGCCATGTCCTCTTGTATTGAGCAGTGGTGCCCTGGGGAAGAGGCGCTGTCTATCCACTCTATCTATTCCTATTATCCTCTACACCTCTATCATGTCTCCTCTCATCCTCCTTCTCTCCAAAGAGTAAAGCCCTAGCTCCCTTAATCTCTGATCATAATGCATACTTTCTAAACCAGGCAGCATCCTGGTAAATCTCCTCTGTACCCTTTCCAATGCTTCCACATCCTTCCTTTCGTGAGGTGACCAGAACTGGACACAGTACTCCAAGTGTGGCCTAACCAGAGTTTTATAGAGCTGCATCATTACATAGCGATTCTTAAACTCTATCCCTCGACTTATGAAAGCTAACACCCCATAAGCTTTCTTAACTACCCTATCCACCTGTGAGGCAACTTTCAGGGATCTGTGGACATGCACCCCGAGATCCCTCTGCTCCTCCACACTACCAAGTATCCTGCCATTTACTTTGTACTCTGCTTTGGAGTTTGTCCTTCCAAACTGTACCATCTCACACTTCTCCGGGTTGAACTCCATCTGCCACTTCTCAGCCCACTTCTGCATCCTATCAATGTCTCTCTGCAATCTTTGACAATCCTCTACACTATCTACAACACCACCAACCTTTGTGTCATCTGCAAACTTGCCAACCCACCCTTCTACCCCCACATCCAGGTCGTTAATAAAAATCACAAAAAGTAGAGGTCCCAGAACAGATCCTTGTGGGACACCACTAGTCACAATCCTCCAATCTGAATGTCCTCCCTCTACCACCACCCTCTGCCTTCTGCAGGCAAGCCAATTCTGAATCCACCTGGCCAAACTTCCCTGGATCCCATGCCTTCTGACTTTCTGAATAAGCCTACCGTGTGGATCCTTGTCAAATGTCTTACTAAAATCCATATAGATCACATCCACTGCACTACCCTCATCTATATGCCTGGTCACCTCCTCAAATAACTCTATCAGGCTTGTTAGACACGATCTGCCCTTCACAAAGCCATGCTGAATGTCCCTGATCAGACCATGATTCTCTAAATGCCTATAGATCCTATCTCTAAGAATCTTTTCCAACAGCTTTCCCACCACAGACGTAAGGCTCACTGGTCTATAATTACCCAAACTATCCCTACTACCTTTTTTGATGGGGGACATTTTGGCCAATTCCCTGCCCTCCCCTTTAATGGCTGCACGCCAGGTTTAATTCCCAACCGTTCTAACGGAACTGGCTCCAGCCTGAAGCTGTCTGTCGTTCGGAGCGTTCCCACAGTGATGTATTTCCGCCTCCTGTCCAGTGGCACAGCTTCCAGTGGATGTGCGGGTTTGAGACTCCCCCACGAGACCCCGGGGAATTAGACAGGAAGAGCCCGGGGGCCGGGGCTCAGTCTGGGACACTGGTGTCCCGGGGCGGGATTATCCCGGGAGAGAATCCTTTTGCTCCCTTTGCTGAGGACGGTGCATTCGGCAGGTCTGGCTGATATAATGATGTTAAATTGACAAATACCTCGGCAGTGACCCTGGATCTGCAGCGACATCGGACACGGCCCTGAAGTGTGATTTTATAATCATCGGTTCCCCGATGCAGAGTGACGGTGAGAAACGGGACTGATTATTCAATCTGTCACTCATTGTCACCGGTCAGTTAATTGTGTGTGATTCTGAGTGAGTCGGGAGCAGCTTATTTATCCCTGCACACGAGCAGCTCACACATTGTTTAATTTACATTTGTCATGATGAAATCAATAAACCACTGTAATTTCCTGTCTTGGTGTCGGACTCGAGTCTCACTAGAGGAGAAACAGTACCCTGGGGTTACTGCTGCCCACCGCACCCGGTGAACTGCAATAATGGTGTGAGCTCCTCACACTGGTACGGCAGCGTCTCAGCTCCAGGCTGAGGGATGTCAGTCTGATAGTGTCTGGTCCCCAGGATCTGTTCACTCCCCATCCCGGCTGACCACCGCATCCTCTCACGCCAGATACTCGCACTATCCTGATCCCCACCTTCCTGCGTGCTTTCTTGCTCTCACAGTCAAAAACAATAAAGGAGATTGGAAGCTCATATACTGTATAATATCGGACCCACGTCCACCAAGGTCGCAAACAGAAGGGAACAGAAGCAATCAACACGGGCTGAAGCTCCCTCTTTACAGACCTGGCACACAAACCCGGGGCCAGACAGAGTCAAGCTTCCTCCGCACAGACCCAGCTCACACCCCCACAATCAAAGCATCTCATAATCTTATACACCTCTATCAGGCCACCTCTCATCCTCTGTTGCTCCAAGGAGAAAAGGCCAAGTTCACTCAACCTATTCTCATAAGGCATGCTCCCCAATCCAGGCAATATCCTTGTAAATCTCCTCTGCACCCTCCCCATGGTTTCCATATCCTTCCTGTAGTGAAGCGACCAGATCTGAGCCAGTACTCCAAGTGGGGTCTGACCAGTGTCTATATAGCTGCAACATTACCTCTCGGCTCCTAAACTCAATGCCACGATTGATGAAGGCCAATATACCGTACACCTTCTGAACCACGGAGTCAACCTGCACGGCTGCTTTGAGCATCCTATGGACTCGGACCTCAAGAACCCTCTGATGCTCCACACTGCCAGGAGTCTTACCATTAACACTACCTGTAAAAGTACAACGAAGGAATAGGGAAAAAGCCTGAGAAGGTTAATGCGTACGGATAACTGCATTCTACTCTTTATTTGTTGTTTAATCTCCCCGAGGGGAGGTGCAGCATTCCGAGGGGTACTGCAATACTGGGTCGATGCACGGAGTGGACGAAGGAAGCCCCTATTCCATCTTCCTGTTCCAAAAATCAATGTAATATATGGTCCCAGATAAGGGACGCATCAGATTTTAAACTGATAAGAACTGATTTTTTTGAAAAATATACTTTATTCAGAAATATTACAAAATAAAATTATTTGCAAAAAAACATTTGTTGACCCTAAGTCCTTATAGAATAAATAAAGTTATTTGCAATAAATCATGTTTACTCTGTCCTTATTCAAAATAAAGATGTTTACAATAAATCATTCATTGACTCTCATTCCTTTACTGATGTTCCATTACGTTCTATACCTTTCCACATTTCCAGCCACTCCTGTAGCACGATGTTGATTCATCTATCCACACCACTGAGGAAAGGAATACTCTTCGCCACCCGACTCCTCGCACTCCTGCGCGCAGGTGACAAACCTTAAACTGTGGTCCTTCTCCACCCGGCTTTTGCGGTGGCTGCACCAAGTTTGAGTGCATCCCTCAGCACGTGATTTATAATTTAAATTTTTAATATTTACTATCCATTTGTACTCCAGGGAGCACGAAGAGCAGAATCAAATATCGCTGTGATGATTGTACGCTCTAGTATCAATTGTTTGGCAACAATAAAGTACTCCTGCAGCTGAGAATGTGCCAGTCGGCAGCACATTCTCCCACAGACATCTCCATGTGCTGGTAAATCATCAATTTTCGGGCCGACCGAAGAGCGTCCTTCACCGAGTTGATGATCTGACAGCAGCACCGGATGTTGGTCTCCGTGTGCGTCCCCGGGAACAGCCCGTAGATCAGAGAGTCCTCGGTTACGCAGCTGCTGGGGTTGAAACGTGACACCGTCCCTTCTGTCATCCTCCACACCCTCTCTGCGAACTGACAGTGTGCGTAGAGGTGGGTCACAGACTCCTCCTCATTGCAGTCCTCCCGTGAGCAGTGGGGAGCGGAGACGATGTTCCAGGCATACAGGAGGGATCTGACTGGGAGGGCCCCTCTCATCGCCAGCCAGGCGAGGTCTTGGTGCCTGTTGGTGAGGTCTGGCGATGAGGCATTTTGCCAGATGAACTGTGTCCATCCCACTGTGTCCATCTCGTCCTTCTCCTGCAGTGCCTGCAGGACATTATGTGCTGACCACTGCCTGATGACCCTGTGGTCAAAGGCGTTCTCCTGGAAGAACTTTTCTATGAAGGACAGGTATGGCAGCAACGACCAGCTGACGGGGGCGTTGCGCGGGAGTGGGGCCAGACCCATCCTTCGCAGCCAGGGCGACAAGTAGAACCTGGGCACATAGTGGTACTTGGTGCCCACATACCTGGGCTCTACACACAACCTGATGCAGCCACACACGAAGCTGGCCATCAGGGTGAGGGCGACATTGGGGACGTTCTTGCCCCCGTTGTCCAGGGACTTGTGCATAATGGTCCGTCTCACCCGCTCCACCTTGGATCCCCAGACGAATCTGAAGACAGCTCGGGTGATTTCCGAGCTGCAGGAGCTGGGGACGGGCCACACCTGCGCCAAGTACAGCAGCCCTGAGAGCACCTCACACCTGATGACCAGGTTCTTGCCCGTTATCGACAGGGAGCGCCCTCCCCACAGTCCCAGTCTCTGTTTCACCTTGGCAGTCCGCTCCTGCCAGTTCTTGTTGCACGCCTCAGCCCCTCCAAACCAGATCGCCAACACCTTCACGTGGTCAGACCTGATGGCGAAGGGGACGTTGGATCGGTCCGGCCAGTTGCCGAATAGCATAGCTTCGCTCTTCGTGCGGTTGACCCTGGCCTCCGACACTAGCTCAAACTGTTCGCAGATGCCAATCAACCTGCAAACTGACCTCGGATCAGAGCAGAAGAGGGTGACGTCGTCCATGTACAGGGAGGTTTTCACTTGGGTCCCTCCACTGCCTGGCAGCATCACCCCTCTTATGCCCTCATCCCTCCTGATGGCTTCGGCAAAGGGTTCAATGCAGCAAACAAGACAGGGGAGAGAGGTTTCCCACCCATTGACCTGGACTGCACTACAGATGTCTGTGTCGAGCAGTCTGATCTGATTCCGGATTCCCTCCCCAAAACCAATTTTGGAGAGCACATCCGCCATGTACGTGTGCGATATCCTGTCGAAGACTTTCTCCTGGTCCAAGCTGACCAGGCAGGCGTTCACCCCCGTCCTGCACATCGGCGATGGTGTCCCTCAGCAGCGTGAGGCTGTCTGAGATCTTCCTGCCCGGTACAGCACAGGTTTGGTCCGGGTGGATCACCTGTCCCAGAGCAGACTCGACCCTGTTGGCAATGGCCTTCAACAGGATCTTGTAGTCCACATTGAGGAGAGATGGGTCTCCAATTCCTGATGTCCTCCCTTTCCCCCTTCTGCTTGTAGATGAGGGTGATCGTGCCCTTCCTCATGGACTCTGACATACTGCCGGCCAGAAGCATAGCGTTGTACACTTCCAGCAGGTCTGGGCCCATCCAGTTCCACAGAGCCGAGTACAACTTAGCCGGTAAGCCGTCGCCTCCGGGAGTCTTACCCGACCCAAAGGAATGGATGGAGCCTGTCAACTCGACCAGAGTCAGTGGCTGATCCAGACTCTCCCGCTTGCCGTCGCCTAAGACCTGCGTGATAGATGACAGGAAGTTGCGGGAGGCTGTGGATTCTGTGGCCTTTTCATCGTACAGACCGGCATAGAAGGACCTGCAGATCCTCAGTATGTCCTTCTACGAGGACACGACTGAGCCGTCCTCTTCCTTAAGGTTGAGGATCACAGAGCTCCCCTTGTGCACCTTCTGGAAGAAGAAGCCTGAGCACGTCTCGTCCTGCTCCACGGTTTGGACCCTTGATCGGTAGATGATCTTGGAGGATTCAGCGGCAAGGTGCTGGGCTTTCGGGCTCTTCACCTCTCGCAGTTCCTCCCCGACATCCACCCCCTTCGACTGCAGAAGGAGGAGTTACTGCAACTCTGTCTGGAGTTTACGCAGTTCCATATAACCATATAACAATTACAGCACGGAAAGAGGCCATCTTGGCCCTTCTAGTCCATGCTGAACTCTTACTCTCACCTAGTCCCACCGACCTGCACTCAGCCCATAACCTTCCATTCCTTTCCTGTCCAATTTAACTTTAAATGACAACCTCAAACCTGCCTCGACCAGTTCCCTCTGCTCCTGGCTTGCTTTCTGGATACCCTTGCGTATGAAGAACTTCTTGATGTTCTCCTTGGTGGCTTCCCACCAGAGAACTGGGGAATCAAAGGTTTTCAAGGTTTTCCAACCTGTGTACTCCTCCTCTAGTCCTACTTGTAGCAGAAAGAGTGAAGATGTATCAATTAGTCGGCCAGGCAGCATCTCTAGGGAGAGGTACAGTCGACGTTTCAGGCCGAGACCCTTCCTTCAGTTAGTCCTGACGAGGGGTCTCGGCCTGAAACGTCGACTGTACCTCTTCCTGGAGATGCTGCCTGGCCTGCTGCGTTCACCAGCAACTTTGATGTGTGTTGCTTGAATTTCCAGCATCTGCAGAATTCCTCGTGTTTGTGCATCAGTTAGTGATCTCCAAACTGAGTTGGGTCTCACTGATGTAGAGGAGGCTACACTGGGAGGAAGAGTGATTATGAAAGAGGTGTAGGGATAGATGTAACACTTATTGTGGTTGCAGGGTGTTTGGCAGACGAGAGTCACAGCGAGAGTGATCCCTGTGATAAATGGAGACGGACGTGGAGAGGAAGATGTGCCTGGTGGTGAGATCCTGGTGGAGATAGTGGAAATTGCAGAGAATATGTTGAATGCAGAGCTTCAGTGAATGGCAGATGCAGAAAAGGTAATCCTATCGTTATTATGTCGTGGAGGGGACATGGGGAGAGGGCAGACGTGCAGGAAATGGAGGAGTTACGGGTGAGTTCTGTATTGATTGCAGTGGGCAGGAAACCCCTTTATTGATTGAAAAAAGATTTCTTGGATGTCCTAGCATGAAAAACCTCCTCATAAAATCAGATGCAGCAGAGACAAAGAAACTGAGAGAAGGGAATAGTATCCTTGAAAGTGACAGTGTGAGCAGAGTTTCCATAGGTCCATTTAATGTCAGAAAGTAACTGTTGTGGACAAGGTAACTGTGGGAGTCAGTAGGTTTGTTAAAGAGGCCAGAAGGTAATCCGTTTCTGGAGACAGAGAGAGACAGATCAGGAAAGGGGAGTGAGATCATGAAAATGGACCAAGCAAATTTGAGAGAGGGGGTGTATGTTGGTGGGAAAGTTGACAAATCTGACGACAACATGAGGAAATCTGCAGATGCTGGAATTTTAAGCAACACACATAAAAGTTGCTGGTGAACGCAGCAGGCCAGGCAGCATCTCTAGGAAGAGGTACAGTCGACGTTTCAGACCGAGACCCTTCGTCAGGGCTCACTCCAGACTAAGTCTGACGAGCTCCACACGGGAGCTGGAAACAGCATCAATGACGTCATCAATGTGGTGGAGAAAGTTTTACCTGTCTACCTTTGAACGCTCCAAAAACAGCCCAAAATTTTAAAACAACACCAAATTACTTCACTATACTCAATGCGGCACTAGCCAAAGGGCAGATTACAAATCATTTCCTTACTCAATGAGAAAGGTTCAATCTTCTTCCATGGTGTCAGGTAGTTTCTTTGCATCCCAATCGCAGTACTCTTGGCAACTCACAGCAGGCTGGTCCCAGGGTAACTCTGTAACCCAAAATCATAGTCATACTTTATTGATCCTGGGGGAAATTGGTTTTCATTACAGTTGCACCATAAATAATAATAAAACCATAAATAGTTAAATAGTAATATGTAAATTATGCAAGGAAATAAGTCCAGGACCAGCCTATTGGTTCAGGGTGTCTGACCCTCCAGGGGAGGAGTTGTAAAGTTTGATGGCCACAGGCAGGAATGACGCTCTGTACTGCATCTCGGTGGAATGAGTCTCTGGCTGAATGTACTCCTGTGCCCAACCAGTACATCATGTAGTGGATGGGAGACATTGTCCAAGATAGCATGCAACTTGGACAGCATCCTCTCTTCAGACACCACCGTCAGAGAGTCCAGTTCCATCCCCACAACATCACTGGCCTTACGAATGAGTTTGTTGATTCTGTTCACACAAAATAATCTGCAGATGCTGGGGTTGTTGATTCTGTCGGTGTCTGCTACCCTCAGCCTGCTGCCTCAGAACACAACAGCAAACATGATAGCACTGGCCACCACAGACCCGTAGAACATGCATCATAAAGACCTGTGGCTAGTACATTCTGCCCAGGAGATGTGCCCTGGCACTGAAGAGCAATCTCCCTGTTCAATCACAGCTACACTACCATTTAAAAGAAAATGATTAAAATAAATTTGAGAAACTTCAGCCTTGCAAACAGCCAAGCTTTAAAGTTCCCAAACCACAGCGGGAGAAAGGCAAAGAAGTCAGAATGTTACAGTGCTGGTTATTTAACATTCTGTAATCTACAACTTAGTATTCTTCTATCACACCAATAGTGTTGAACGAATAGGGTTCACTGCATAGGGTTATTGAAACGCTAATCTGTGGCTGGTCCTGCAAAAAAAAAATTGCTCCCCAGGGATGGACGAAAGGAACTGGGAGAATAATATAACGACAGAATGGCAATCTTTTGAAATAAAATAAGTGCTGGGAATACTTGCCACTTCAGTCAGCATTTTGCAGAGAAATAGAGCAAATGTGTCAGGTTAATGGCTCTTAGAACTGATGAAAGATCACTGCCATGATTAAGAATCACATCTGAATCATTAACTGCTTCTTTCTCTACAGAATGCTGCATTACCACCAAATCCTTTTCTGCATTTTATGCCTCTTTTCCCCAGATTTCCACCTTTTTTTTTTCCTCCTTGGAGACGTAGTAAGTGATACAAGCCATAGGTTGGAGAATGTTGTTAAATGCTGGATGGAGCTGGACAAACTTAGGCAAATACGGAATGTTCATAATTAATTCCGGTATTTGGCTGGTGGGATACGGCAGAAAGGCCTTCGGATGTCAGGAAAGTAGTATACCCACATTCTCCCGATTATCTCCGATTTCTTAATGGAACCAGTTCTGGTCAACAAGCTTTCTTTACCAATGAAGTCCAGCCGGACGGTTAGATTATTTTCTGTGGAAATAATCCATTGACTGCAATGCCGTTATTTGCCACATGCCAGCTCACACTTAAATATTGTCCGAGTTGCAACCCTACCCCCTCCCTTTCATCCGACTCTATCCCGTCCCTCTCCCCGACCAACTCAACTACCCATCGTTCCCCATCAAACGACCTCACTTACCCCATTTACAACCCTCTCCTTCTTCGCAATCCCCAGCCATCGCTTCCACCCGATGTTCCTAGCCACCCTCCTCCCGTTTCCGGAGGACCCCTCCCCAATCACCTGCCCCGCCAGGCTCGCCAAACGACCCGGCCGCAACTTCGCTTCTCTCGCTGCAACGCCTTCCGTAAACGTCATCACGCTTGCAATGTCATCAGACGCTAGAGGGCGGGCAGAACAGCTGAGAGGAGGAGTTTGCATACAAACCAGGGCCGCCTCTCTCATTTGGTTGGCGGAATATCCGCTATTTTACATGATCAGCTGTATTCCGAAAGAGATTTCGCGACAAGGGAGAAAAATACAACTTATGTCAAAGACTGAGCGAAATTACACCAAACCTACTTCAAAAGTTGAAGAGAGGTAGGATAAATCGGTGTCCTGTAGACAGTCGGTCCAACTTAATAGAGGGAAGACTAGCAAGATCCGAAAGGGTCCGGACATGTGTGGTATCGCTTCTCGGCCTTTTGGCTAAGATCAAGTGTAGTATCTGTTCTTATCAAAAAAAAAAAAAAAAAAAAAAAAAAAAAAATCTGTTCTTATCAGACCAGAAGGCGGAGGAGGAGGAGAGTTCGCGCTGACGCAGGGGTGGATCCTAATGCTGATTGGCCTCCAATCTAACACCCCATACCAGCGACGACAGCAGTGAGTTAGAAGATGGCAGCAGCGAGCAGTACATCAGCTCGAGGCCAGGGTATCAAGAACACTGTCAGGCTGACAGTGCGAGACCGGAACGGGGGCACCGGCTTCACCCGAGAGACCTTCATCCGGAAGGTCTTGCTGGATTGCTGCGGATTTACGCCCGATGACATCTACTGCGTCCAGGACTTCGCAGGCTTCTTCGATGTCACTTTCCGGCAGGCTGCAGGGTGGCAGAAGCTGTACCAGCAGCTTCAGCTGAAGGGGACAGAGGCGCCGCTGTCGCTGCTGAAAGCACAGCCCCTCTTTGCAACGGCTACGCAACAGGAAAGGACAATCACGGTGCACATGTTCAACCCGCACGTGCCAGTGGTAGATGTCCTTACGTTCCTCGCTCGGTATGTGGAGAGCGTAGGAACACCAGCAGACGTGAAGGACGGGCTGGGAATCTGGACCAGCAAACGGCAGGTGAAGGTGAAGCTGAGGTTGGATTCCAACGGCGGCATCATCCACCCCCCCTCCGTCTTCGCCATCGGAGGGAACCGAGGGTACATGGTGTACGCGGGACAACCCAGGGTGTGCCGAAACTGCGGCAAGGAAGGGCACATCGCAGCCCAGTGCAGGGTGGTGATGTGCAAGAACTGTAAAATGGAAGGCCACCTGACCAAAGACTGCACGCAGGCCAAGGCCTGCAACCTCTGCGGACAGGCCGGCCACCTGTACAGAGCCTGCCCGAAGCGTGGGGGCACCTACGCACAGGCGACCAGGGGAGGTGCTGGCCCTGAAAGGGCCCAGGCTGATGCGGACGTACCCGCCAGCGCTGCAGATGAGGCACCCGACAGGACGGAGGACGAGACCAGGGAGGAAGGTGCAAGCACCCCAAGACCTGCCACCCCACTGCAGACCCTCCAGGACCAGGCAAACGACGAGCAGGAGTCCATGGAGGAGGGGAGAGCGGAGGGGGAAACCGAATGGAAGGTCGTGAAACGGAAAAAGACCCAAAAGGCGGCGGCCAAGCGACAGAAGGCGGAGCAACGCCAGAAAAGGGCAGGGAACCACGCAGCCCCTGGTACCCTGTCCTCTTCAGAGGAGGAAGGAGTTGGGGGAGGCCAGCAGCCCCGGCGGAAGAAGCGGCTGGCAGAACAGGTGGAGAGGAGGAGAGAGAGGGGAGAAAGTCTGCTGGCCACCCCCCAAGTACAGGAGGCGGAGAGCAGCAGACGCACAGAGCTCCGGGAATCCGGGAGCAGAGCCACGGCTGGTACCCAGCAGCCGGAAGGGGAAGCAGCCCAGGAAGTCAGCAACCCCCCGGGCCCAGACCCAGAACCAGAACGGCCACACACGGAGGAGTACTACCAGCAGTACCTGAGCCCACAG
Organism: Mobula birostris; assembly: GCF_030028105.1. Lineage (NCBI taxonomy): Eukaryota > Metazoa > Chordata > Chondrichthyes > Myliobatiformes > Myliobatidae > Mobula > Mobula birostris. The sequence goes on along the minus strand of NC_092382.1, from coordinate 29,084,336 downwards.
GAGGTGGAAAACTTCACAAAGGCGGTGGGAATGAAGGCTCAGGATGGCAAGAGTGAGGACGGAGAGCAGCCAAAATAAAAGACTTAACGATGGCAGACCTTAAATTGGCGTGCTTGAATGTGCGAAGTTTGAAGAGTACTGGGCGATGCGTCAGCACGCTCCAGTACCTGGACACTGTAAAGGCCGATGTGACCTTCCTCCAGGAGTGTGGACTACCACATCTCCGTAACTACCGGAGGTGGTCACGGTGGTGGAAAAAAGGTTTGTCGGTGTGGTCGGGGGGCAACGATTGTCGCGCTTCCGGCCTGGGGATTCTGCTGCGGGGAGGCAACTTCTCAATCACCCAAGTTAAAGAGGTGGTTGCGGGGCGCCTCCTGGTAGCAGACGTCAAATACCGGGGCACTCCGCTCCGGCTGATCAACATGTACGCCTCCCCCGTGCGGAGCGAGCGGCTGGCCGTCTTCGAGCAGCTCCCACAGCTGCTGGTGACGACCCAGCCGGTCGTTCTGGCCGGAGACTTCAATTGCACCATTGATGCGGCTGGAGGACCCGGCAGTGCCGACGGCAGGCTAGACAGTACCTCTAGACTCCTGAGGGAAACGGTGAAGACAGCCAAGCTGCGCGACGCCTTTGGCACCCCCACAGGTGGAGCACAGCCGCAAGCCACCTGGACACGATCGGACGGCTCAGCCCGCTCCCGGATCGACTTCCTCTTCCTGTCTGAGTCCCTCACGGTCAGGTCCACCGACGTCACGCCGGTGTTCTTCTCTGACCACTGCCTTCTGAGAGCCACCTGTCACTTACGGGAGGACCAGAAGGCAGGCAGGGGGACGTGGAAGCTGAACGTAAAGCTGCTGACCCCAGAGAACATCGAGGAACTAGAGAGGGAGTACACAGGTTGGAGAACCTTGAAAGCCTTCTTTGATTCCCCGGTTCACTGGTGGGAAGCCACCAAGGAGAACATTAAGAGGTTCTTCATCCGCAAGGGTATTCAGAAGGCAAGGCAGGAGCAGAGGGAACTGCGTAAACTCCAGACAGAGTTGCAGCAACTTCTCCTTCTGCAGTCGAAGGGGGTGGATGTCAGGGAGGAACTGCGAGAGGTGAAGGGCCGGCAAGCCCAGCACCTCGCCGCTGAATCCTCCAAGATCATCTTCCAATCAAGGGTCCAAACCGTGGAGCAGGACGAGACGTGCTCACGCTTCTTCTTCCAAAAGGTGCACAGGGGGAGCTCTGTGATCCACAACCTTAAGGAAGAGGACGGCTCAGTCGCGTCCTCGCAGACCGACATACTGAGGATCTGCAAGTCCTTCTATGCCGGTCTGTACGAGGAAAAGGCCACAGAATCCACAGCCTCCCGCAACTTCCTGTCGTCTATCACGCAGGTCTTAGACGACGGCAAGCGGGAGAGTCTGGATCAGCCACTGACCCTGGACGAGCTGACAGGCTCCATCCGTTCCTTCGGGTCGGGTAAGACTCCCGGAAGCGACGGCTTACCGGCCGAGTTGTACTCGGCTCTGTGGAACTGGATGGGCCCAGACCTGCTGGAAGTGTACAACGCTATGCTTCTGGCCGGCAGTATGTCTGAGTCCATGAGGAAGGGCATCATCACCCTCATCTACAAGCAGAAGGGGGAAAGGGAGGACATTAGGAATTGGAGACCCATCTCTCTCCTGAATGTGGACTACAAGATCCTGTCCAAGGCTATCGCCAACAGGGTCAAGTCTGCTCTGGGACAGGTGATCCACCCGGACCAAACCTGTGCTGTACCGGGCAGGAAGATCTCAGACAGCCTCGCGCTGCTGAGGGACACCATCGCCTACGTGCAGGACAGGGGGGTGGACGCCTGCCTGGTCAGCTTGGACCAGGAGAAAGCCTTCGACAGGATATCGCACACGTACATGGCGGACGTGCTCTCCAAAATGGGATTTGGGGAGGGAATCCGGAATTGGATCAGACTGCTCTACACAGACATCCGTAGTGCAGTCCAGGTCAACGGGTGGGAAACAGACAGCTTCCCCATCAGGTCTGGAGTCAGGCAGGGCTGCCCCCTCTCCCCTGTCTTGTTTGTCTGCTGCATAGAACCCTTTGTGGAAGCCATCAGGAGGGATGAGGGCATAAGAGGGGTGACGCTGCCAGGCAGTGGAGGGACCCAAGTGAAAACCTCCCTGTACATGGACGACGTCACCGTCTTCTGCTCTGATCCGAGGTCAGTTCGCAGGTTGATTGGCACCTGCGAACAGTTCGAGCTAGCGTCGGGGGCCAGGGTCAACCGCACGAAGAGCGAAGCCATGCTCTTTGGCAACTGGCCCGACCGATCCAGCGTCCCCTTCACCATCAGGTCCGACCACGTGAAGGTGTTGGGGATCTGGTTCGGAGGGGCTGAGGCGTGCAACAAGAACTGGCAGGAGCGGACTGCCAAGGTGAAACAGAAACTGGGACTGTGGGGAGGGCGCTCCCTGTCGATAACGGGCAAGAACCTGGTCATCAGGTGTGAGGTGCTCTCAGGGCTGCTGTACTTGGCGCAGGTCTGGCCCGTCCCCCGCTCCTACAGCTCGGAAATCACCCGAGCTGTCTTCAGATTCGTCTGGGGATCCAAGATGGAGCGGGTGAGACGGACCGCCATGCACAAGTCCCTGGACAACGGGGGCAAGAACGTCCCCAATGTCGCCCTCACCCTGATGGCCAGCTTCGTATGTGGCTGCATCAGGTTGTGTGTAGAGCCCAGGTATGTGGGCACCAAGTACCACTATGTGCCCAGGTTCTACTTGTCGCCCTGGCTGCGAAGGATGGGTCTGGCCCCACTCCCGCGCAACGCCCCAGTCAGCTGGTCGTTGCCGGCATACCTATCCCACGTAGCAAAGTTCTTCCAGGAGAACGCCTTTGACCACAAGGCCATCAGGCAGTGGTCGGCACGAAGTGTCCTGCAGGCACTGCAGGAGAAGGACGTGATGGACACAGTGGGGTGGTTCCCTGAGCAGACTGTCCAGTTCATCTGGCAAAATGCCTCATCGCCTGATCTCACCAACAGGCACCAAGACCTCGCCTGGCTGGCGGTGAGAGGGGCCCTCCCAGTCAGAGCCCTCCTGTACGCCCGGAACGTCATCTCCGCACCCCACTGCCCACGGGAGGACTGCAGTGAGGAGGAGTCTGTGACCCACCTCTTTGCACACTGCCAGTTCGCAAAGAGGGTGTGGAGGAGGATGGACGGGCTAGTGTCACGTTTCATCCCCAGCAGCTGCGTGACAGAGGACTCTCTGATCTACGGGCTGTTCCCGGGGACGCACACGGAGACCAACATCCGGTGCTGCTGGCAGATCATCAACTCGGTGAAAGACGCTCTTTGGTCAGCCCGAAACTTGGTGATCTACCAGCACATGGAGATGTCAGTGGGAGAATGCTGCCGACTGGCACACTCTCGGCTGCAGGAGTACGTGCTGAGGGACGCACTGAAACTTGGTGCAGCCACCGCAAGGGCCCGGTGGGGAAGGACCACAGTATAGGTTTCTCCACCCGTGGGAGTGGGAGGGGTCGGTGGGCGAGGAGTATACCCCTCAACAATGAGATGCAAAGCTGAACTACTGGAGTGCCACATGGGTGGCTATAAACACGGGTATTTTACTGAGTATAATGGAAACGTATGTAAAGGATGAAAAGTTATTGAATGGTTTATTGTATATATTTATTTTTGAATAAAGTATATTTTGAAATAAAAAAAAAAAAAAAAAAATCTGTTCTTATCAGTTTAATATCTGATACGTCCCTTATCTGGGGACCATATATTAAATTGATTTTTGGAACAGGGAGATGGAATAGGGGCTTGCTCCGTCCACTCCGCGCATCGACCCGGTATTGCAGTGCCTCCGGGAACGGTGCACCTCCCCTCGGGGAAACTAACAACAAATGAAAATTAGAATCCGGTTGTCTCCATGCTTCCTGTTTCGGCCTCGTACTTTTCGCAGGCTACATTTGTTTTTAATGAGGGGACACAGCAGCTCAAAGGCAACCATGGGAAAATGGCAACAGAAACAGCACGCACACAATTTACAGCAGTCGTGGATAAAGTCAGGTCGGCAGTAAAACACACGCAGACGATTAATAACGAACGTGGGAATAAAGTACACACACACACACATCCAAGGGAAAAGTCAATACGATGCCCGAGCCCCTTCACTGTACAGGCACGGCTCAATGCTATCAGGGACAATCACCAACCCTATTCAATGCACAGCTTACCAACAATTTCCTCCAGCGCTGTTCCACGGTTCTCAGCCTGGAATGAAGCAGAGTGGTCCCTCGGAAATGGCAAAGAGAGCGTCCAGCCCTTCTCATGCAGGAAGGCTGAAGTGCCCGGCCCAGGTAATTCACAGGAACGCTAACGGCTCGGTGCCGGCAGGGTTAAGCTGATTACAAGGCCGGTGGTTAGGTGTGCAGTGATGGGCGAGGGGGGGGTCAATCCTTGATTGGCAGGGGGCGTGTCTTCTGACCAGGCGTGGGCAGTGCTGTCACGTGACAGTCAGCACAGTCCACCCCTCGGCAGCCTCGCCACTCGCCAGGCGTTACCGCAGTGAAAAGGAAAGGAATACATCTTACTCTATTTATAAGGTGAACGCTATATCTGACTATACAGAACTAAAGTAAGACAGACGTGCTCATAAAAATTTGGCAGACAACATAATATACACACAGCGATGATAAATAACGAGAATGAGTGCAATCGCCCAGTTGCCCACCACCCCACCGCCACAAAGCTCCTTCCACAGGGTGCAGAGGTCAGGGTTGGGGATCCATGTCCATGTACAGCTGCCTGCGCGTAAAACGGGGAGGGCTTGTCTCCAGCCCTTGCCTCTGCCCCCACTGCATCTATTCAAGGAGGGTGATACCATCCCGCACGGTCCTCCCGTTAGCTGGTGTCATGAGGGGCAGGATCACTGACTATATCGGGGTGCGCGGTGCTGACCAGGTATCCTGCGACGGTACCGGTCACCCGGGTGTTTTATAAAAAATTACGGTCGCAGGCTCCCTGGTAGATGCCGTTGACCAGCGCCCACTCTCTAACAACCCGGGTGCCCTGACTGACCGTACCCCATTGCGGGCGCCGGTGTAGATCCCACTCCAGGAGGGTGGGGTATCGGACCCTCACAGCGGTCACCACCCGATCCCACAGGGTAGAGCCTACCCGGATCTTCGGCTGCGGCGCCCGTGGGGTGTTGTTGATCAGACAGGCTCCCCGGGGCGCTCGCCTCTTAATGAGAGAGGCTCATGTTGGGGCCCCCCTCATCCCACAGCCGGAGCAGCCCCGCGGCCAGGTGCTCGCAACGTGGGTCCAACTGCTCGGGCCAGTCCACCGGTTTACCGTGGTCCGCCAGGCCTCAAATCCCTCTCTCGTCGGTCCAGCCGGGAATCCTACGCTCGGTGCCTCTACTGGCCATTTTGCCCCTGTTCCAGAACACTTTCCCCACGCAGCGCCAGTGAGGAAACAGATTCTGCAGGTCTCAAAGTCAAGGGCTCTGGGCTCACAGTCTGGGTAGTGAAGGATTTTATTTACAGAAGGCAAACGGGGGAAAATGGCAACGGAAGCAACACGTGCACAACTTACAGTAGTCGGATCAGCAATAAATCACATTAAATCGCGTGGGGACAAAGTATACAACCACCCTTGACTTTGTGCAGGCGCGGCTCTTCTGCTTAGGGACAATATCCACACACCCAACCCTATTCAAAGCACAACTCACGGACAGCAGGGTGGTCCCTCGGAGGCAGCACAAAAGAGAGAGGGTCACGCACACGTGGGCTGCTTTATAGGTCTGGAAGGTCCAGCCCAGGTGATTCACAGGGAAGCCAATGGCTCGGTGCCAGCAGGGTTAAACTGATTACAAAGGCCAATTACCCGAGGCCAAGTACAAGGCTAATTAACGAGGCCAATGGTGAGGTGTGCATTGATGGGCCAGGCGGGGTCAAACCTTGATTGGCAGGTGACGTGTTTCCGGCCAGGTAAATGGGCAGAGCCGTCACGTGACGGTCCCGACACCCCCCCCCCCCCCCCCCCCGAGTTCAGATGCCAACTGCGTTTCATTGGCTTTGTATCTGGAGTCGGCACAATGACAAAGCTGCGTCCGGTCTGATCTAATCACTCAATTCAGACCCAAACAGGAAATGTGCAGGTTTCATTTAAACCCCTCCATGTGTATGAACACTAATTACTATTCACATTCCTCCGGCCTCACTGGACAGGAAACATCAAGTGAGAAACAGCAGGAGGTGGCCATTCAGCCCCGCTAACCATCAACAAGATGACGGCTGCTCTCCCATCTCAGCCACATGTTTCTGCCCGATCCTCATTTCCTCGATCCCTTCGGTCTCCACACATCTACCAGCCTCTGTTTTATGTGAGGACGATCACCGAGTCTTCACCACCCTCTGTGGTGGGGATTTACAGACATTCACCACCCTCGGAATGGAGACATTTCCCCTCATCTCAGTCCCGGACAGTCCACCCCCTTTTTCAGAGACTGGGATCCCTGGTTCAGCCGGTAATGATGTTGTGCATTTCAATGTGTTCACCTCTCAGTCCTCGATTCTCTAAATGAAAGGGTTATCACATTTGATCTTTCTTCATATGATGACCCCACCACTCCAGGGATCAGTCTGGTGAATCTTCATTGCACTCTCTATAACAAATACTCTCTAATCTCTTTGTTAATCCTCTATGGAATTAATTTCCATCTTCTGCAGCCCCGTGTTGCCCCAACCACTCACCTCCCACCCCCGTCGCTATTTCCACCTTCCCACCTCCCCCTCACCTGGACCCACCTCTCACTCCCTAGCTCTTGCCCCATCCCCACCCCTCACCTCTTTTCTCGGACTATTTCCCGTCCACTCTCAGTCCAGAGGGAGGGTCTCGGCCCGAAATGTTGACGGTCCATTTCCCTCCACAGATGCTGCCCGACCCACTGAGTTCCTCCGGCAGTTTGTTCTTTGGTCTGTGTGACCCGTGTTAGTGTGGGGAGCGGGATTTTACACCATATTCCCGGTACAGTCTCAACAAAACACAAATAATTGTCACTTTTCCCGGACCATCGGCCCCGCTTGCAGGGCAACAGTCTGCCGGTGTTTGCCCCCCAATGTGGTGAATCGCCACCACCGTGGGCTCAGACATTTCCACAGATGAGCCCCTCCTGTCCCCACCGGGACAAACATCCTGTCCGCCCCCTCTCTCCCCGTCTTCATCCTCTCCCTCCCCGGGGAACCGGCATCAAACCGACGGGCCGAGCGGTCTCCTCCTACCTCTCAGCGACACATCAGACTCCGGCCGCAGGAGACGCTTCACAAACGCCCCAACTTCCCTCGGAGGGAAATGGAAATAAATCAGAAAGCGGACATTTACTTTGACGGTTGTCCCGCCGTGACGGAAAGTTCGGGAGACGGAGTCAGCGGGGGTAACGCCCTCTCGGCTGGTCCGCCTCCACTATTGGTTGTAACCAGTGATTGACATCGTTTCGCACCAATGGGAATGGCGGAGCTCCAGACTCCTCTGTTGACAGCGGTGGGGGAGGAGCTGGTCACGTGATTAGTAGCCCGGCCGTTAAACCGACCAAGCTCGAGCTCACCAGCGCGCGGGGCACAAAAGGCCCCGGATGATCGGTTGAGGTGAGAAGGGATCTCCGGGTTGGGGGTCTCACCGGGCGGCGTTTTCAACACCGACTTCGGGTAGTTGCTGTGACTCCGGACTCCGTGACCCGCAATCCCGGGACAGTCCTGCTCTCTTCCCTCTCTCTCAGCCCCACCATCCGTACACGGGCCCCGGGGAGCTTCCGGCTGATGAGGGAATGGGAACCGATGGGTCTCTCAGACAGAGCTGAGCTCCAGCTGTCTAAATGCAAGGATCGGGAACTCGGAGAAAGGGAACAAAATCTTTTACATCAGCTGTTGCGAAAATCACCTTTGTTCTGCCTCCAGTCACAAACAAGAGAAAATCTGCAGATGCTGGAAATCCGAGCAACACACACAAATTGCTGGAGGAACTCAGCATTAGTACTCTTTTCCATAGATGCTGCCTGGCCTGCTGAGTTCCCCCAGCATTTTGTGTCTGTTGCTTGTTCCACCCCCTCTTGTTCTGGACTTTCTACCCGTGAGAACATGTTTTGTCCCACTCTCTCTGGGTACATAATGATATCAAACACCTTTGTCCTGGGCAACAAGTAGCTTTCACATCACAAATGTGCCAGACTCCAATGAGACAGACTACTGCCCTTCCCTTCATATTCATTGGCATTGCCATCACTGAGTTCACCACCGTCAGTCACCTGGGGGAGGGTTCAGGGGAAATATTTATGTACAATACAGAAACTGGTGTTACCTGTGTGTATTGTGGTGATGCAAAAGTTGCTGAAGAATTTGCAAGTGGGAAGAAGTGGAGTGATATTTGGAAATCTGACTTTTAAGCGTCATTTAGCAAGCAAATGACACATGGACCGTGTGCAAAAGCTCTGGCAAGAAAATCCATCATTACCTGTTACAGGCCTGCAACATAGGTTGTGTGAGAGTGTAGATGAACTTAAACAAACCCAGAGGAGATCAAAGTTCTTATAGACAGTGATTTGATAGCTGTTAAAATGAATACCTCTCTATATAAAATTCACTGTGCACATGTGGAAAAATTGCATAATACAAGCTTTATGTGCACACTGGTCATTACAAATTTGAGGGGAGATTGGTGGGAAGGTGGGGAGACCTCCGGTGTCCCTGATGCCATGACGTACAAGATGTGCATCCAGCTGCAGCTTGTAACCCTGCAGTTTAAGGAGTTGGAACTTGAAATGGATGAATTCTGGATCATCCAGGAGTCGGAGGGGGTGATAGATATGACATGAAGAGAGGTGAGTTACACACAAGGTGCAGGATACAGGAAACTGGGTGAGAGTCAGGAAGGGGAATGAGGTTAAATAGCCACCGCAGAGTACTCTTGTGTCCATCCCGCACAACAACAGGTGGACCACTTTAGAAACTGTTGAGATTACCTGGCAGAGAAAAATCAAAGGGGTGATAGGGGATTTGTTAGTTAGGGGAACAGAATAAGAGGGGACTAATATCCCAGTGGTAAGGCTCGCTAGTGCTAGTGATGGGGGGAGGGGTGGTGTGGTTAAAATAAGTTGTAGGGGGAATGGGAGCCAGAATGACAGAACAGATGGTGGAGAGGGTGAATTGAATGGAATTGACTTTATTGCATACATCCTTCATATACATGAGGAGTAGAAATCTTTACATCTCCATCTAAATGTTAAAAGTGCAATTCACAGTAATTTATAACAGATAGTTTATACATAGGACAGTCGATATAACATAGTTTACAATTGTATCAGCATGAATTAATCAGTCTAATGGCCTGGTAGAAGATGATGTCCCAGAGCCTGTTGGTCCCTTTGCTGTGGTACCGTTTCCTGGATGGTAGCAGCAGGAACAGTTTGTGGTCGTGGTGAATTGGGTCCCCAATATCCTTTGGGCCCCTTTTACACACCTGTCTCTGTAAATGTCCTGAATAGTGGGAAGTTCACATCTACAGATGCGCTGGGCTGTCCGCACCACTCTCTGCAGGTTCCTGCGATTAAGGGAAGTACAGTTCCCATACCAGGCAGTGATGCAGCCAGTCAGGATGCTCTCAATTGTGTCCCTGCAGAAAGACCTTTGGATTTTGGGCCCCATCCCCAACTTCTTCAACCATCTGAGGTGAAAGAGGTGCTGTTGTGCTCTTTTCACAACACAGCCGGTATGTACAGACCATGTACATGAAAGATGGCAAATGGAGTTTAATGCTGGTGAGTGTGAGATGCTACATTTTGGTAGGATAATCAAAATAGGACATACATGGTAAATGGTAGGGCATTGAAGAATGCAGTAGAACAGAGGGATCTGGGAGTAATGGTGCATCATTCCCTGAAGGTGGAATCTCATGTGGATAGGGTGGTGAAGAAAGCTTTTGGTATGCTGGCCTTCATAAATCAGAGCATTGAGTATAGGAGCTGGGATGTAATGTTAAAATTGTACAAGGCATTGGTAAGGCCAAATTTGGAGTATTGTGTACAGTTCTGGTCACCGAATAATAGGAAAGATGTCAACAAAATAGAGAGAATACAGAGATTTACTAGAATGTTACCTGGGTTTCAGCACCTCAGTTACAGAGAAAGGTTGAACAAGTTGGGTCTTTATTTTTTTGGAGCGTAGAAGGTTGAGGGGGGACTTGACAGAGGTATTTAAAATTATGAGGGGGATAGATAGAGTTGACGTGTATAGGCTTTTTCCATTGAGAGTAGGTGAGATTCAAACAAGAGGACATGAGTTGAGTGTTAGGGGGCAGAAGTTTAGGGGTAACATGAGGGGAACTTCTTTACTCAGAGAGTGGTAGCTGTGTGGAATGAGCTTCCAGCAGAAGTGGTAGAGGCAGGCTCGATATTGTCATTTAAAGTAAAATTGGATAGCTATATGGACAGGAAAGGAATGGAGGGTTATGGGCTGAATGCAGGTCGGTGGGACTAGGGTAGAGTAAGCATTCAGCGTGGACAAGAAGGGCCGAGATGGCCTGTTTCCATGCTGTAATTGTTATATGGTTATATGTGAGATCCTTGGTGATGTTTATGCTGAGGAACTTAAAGCTGTTCACCGTCTTAACCCCAGATCCATTGATGTCAATAGGGGTTAGCCTGTCTCCATTCCTGCTGTAGTCCACAATCAGCTCCTTTGTTTTTGTGACAATGAGAGAGAGTTTGTTTTCTTGACACCAGTCAGATGTTGTTCAGACCTCAGACAGAGTCAGCAATCAAATGGTTGAGCATGGTGCGATGAATGTGCTGAGCTGTGTATATCACAATGCAAGAAGCATCGTAGGAAATCCAGATGAGCTCAGGACAGGGAATTATGAAGTTGTATCCATTGTGGGGACTTGGTTGCATCCAACAGTTTGAGGGATTTAGAGAAATAAATTTGTAGAGAGATTGCACCATGCCAAGATGCAAAGGTTGTTCCAGTAAGTGATTTTAACTTTCCATATATTGACTGGGACTCCCATACAGCAAAAGGACGAGATGGAGTAGAGTTTGTCAAATGTGCCCTTAATCTGTACGTAGAATTCTTGACGTAGAAGTGTGCAATAAGCTGTTAGGAAATGACCCAGGGCTGGTGACAGAAATTAGTGATCATAATGCCATGAGATTCAAAGTAAATATGGAAAACGAGAGGTGCACCACGGGTTGAGATTCTAAATTGGAGAAAGGTCAATTTTGATGCTATGAGAAAGGCTCTGACAAGTGTGGTTTGGAACAGGCTGCTTTCTGGCAAAGGAGTACTTGGTAAGTGGGAGGCCTTCAGAAGTGAAATTTTGAGGATGTAGAGTTTATACATGCCTGCTAAAATAAAAGTTGAAAAGTTACAGGTGCAGGGAACCTTGGTTTTCAAGAGATATTGAGGCCAGGATATTTTGTTCCTCTAAATGCCTCAGACTGTTGGGTGCTACCAAGACGCATGAATGACAACAGTATCATGATTCCATGCCCTGAGCTCACCTGACTTTTTTAGTTGTCTGCTTTTGGTTTCTGAAAGTTTCCCAACAGGTTTTGGGTAAGTTATTGGAATGTATGTGCAGGAACCGGATATATACTGTAAGTATTTGGATAGGTGTGGACTGATAAAGGATAGACAGCATGGCTTTGTGCACGGTAGGTCATGTCTATCCAATCTTATAGAGTCTCTTGAGGAAGTTATGAGGAAAGTGGTTGAAGGCAAGGCAGTGGATGTTGTCTACATGGACTTTAGCAAGGCACTGGGCAAAGTCTCATATGGGAGATTGGTCAAGAAGGTTCAGTCACTCAGCATTCAAGATGAGATAGTAAATTGGGTGAGTCACTGTCTTTGGGAGAAGCCAGAGTGTGGTAGCACATGGTTGCCTCTCTGACTGGAGGCCTGTGACTAGTGGTTTGCCACAGGGATCAGTGCTGTATCTGTTATTGTGTGTCATCTATATCAGTAATCTGGTTGATAGTGTGGTTAACTGGATCAGCAAATTTGTGGATCACACCAAGATTAGTGGTGTCGTGAACAGCAAGGAAGACTATCATGGCTTGCAGTGCAATCTGGATCAGCTGGAATAATGGGATAAGAAATGCAAAATGCAATTTAATGGAGACAAGTGTGAGGTGTTGCATTTTGGTTGGACCTAGGTCTTACACAGTGAATGTTAGGGCACTGAGGATTGCTGTAGAAGAAAGGCATCTGAGAATACAGGTCTGTATTTCACTGAAAGTGGTGTCACAGTTAGATAGGGATGGAAAGAAAGATTTTGGCACGTTGGCCTTTTTGAACCAAAGTACTGAGAACAATAGATGGATGTTCTGTTGACTTTGTACAAGACATTGGTGAGGCCAAATTTGGAGTATTGTGTGCGGTTTTGGTCACCAACCTACAGGAAGATGTAAAAGAGGTTGAAAGAGTTCAGAGAAGATTCACAAGGATTTTGCCAGGTCTGGAGGACTTGGGTTATAAGGAAAGATTGAGCAGGTCAGGACTTTATTCCTTAGAATGTAGAAGACCGAGGGGAGATTTGATTGTGATAGAGGGGTATAGATAGGGTAAATGCAAGCTGGCTTTCTCTACTGAGATTGGGCGGTACTACAACCAGAGGCCATGGGTTAAGGGTGAAAGGTGAGATGTTAGGCGCACATGAGGGGAAACTTCTTCACACAGACGGTCATCCGGGTGTGGAATGAGCAGCCAGCACAAGTGGTGCATGCGAGCTCAATTTCAACATTTAAGAGGTTTGCATAGGTACCTGGATGGTAGGGGTATGGAGGTGGGTAGTTTAAATAGTTCAGCACAAACCAGATGGCCCAAAGGGCCTGTTTCTGTGTTGTAATTTTCTGTGACTGTGACAAGAACCTGAAATAATACAAAAATTCACTCTAAGTCCTTTTAACAGCTGTGTGGACCAACCATTCATCTCAGCAGGAATTTTTTATATGGCGTTAAAACTGTGGCACTTTAAGTTAATAATACATAAAAGAAAATCCCAGATGCATGTCAAGAAAGACTATTTGTGAGAGGGTGTTTCAGTTACTGTGGGGCCAGGCATCCATGGGGCTCAGCAGGAACAGGGAATAATACCAATGGAGAGAGTCAAACTGAGCCAGATCACAGATTGGAGATGGCAGAAATGCCCCATTCTTTTAGAGACAGGAAGAGCATCAGAGAATTTGATGGTCACTCCAGATACCAGCACTGTGCCCATTCAGAAGATGATTTCTCTGTCCAACTTGGGTTGAACCTCACTGTAACACTGTGATACCAGATCAAACCTTGGCAACTCAAGTAATCTCATCTGAAATGTTGTCCTACACCAATTGATGGATTTTGTAAATCTTTTTACAGGTTAAAAACGAGAAAGAATTTGCCTCCAGCAATTTCAAACACGGCACGCCAGTTTTGTTGTCCCTGTCAAGATATTTAAGAACTGGAGCAAGGGATCGACCATTGTTCCTGTTCAGACTGTGGGGAGGTATTCTCTCAGTCTTCTGACTGACTGACATGCCCGTAACTTTCCAAGGGAAAGGCCGTTCACCTGCTCAGATAGTGGGAATGGATTCACTCGGTTATCTCAATTGAAGGTATATCAGCAAGTTCACACTGGGCAAGGCCATTCATCTGTTCTGTGTGTGAGAAAGGATTCAGTTGGTCTTCCCACCTGTGGACACACCAGTCAGTTCAGACTGGGTAGAGGCTGGTCATCTGCTGAATTTCTGGGAAAGGAAAAAGGATTCACACAGTCATCTAACCTAATGGCTCACCAGCGAGTTCACACTGGGGAGAAGCCATTCACCTGCTCAGAATGTGGGAAGAGATTCACTGATTCATCCATCCTACAGAGACATCAGCGAATTCACACTGGGGAGAAGCCATTCACCTGCTCAGAATGTGGGAAGAGATTCACTCAGTCATCCGACCTACAGAGACATCAGCGAGTTCACACTGGGGAGAAGCCGTTCACCTGCTCATTCTGTGGGAAGAGATTCACTGATTCATCCACCCTACAGAAACACCAGCGAATTCACTCTGGGGAGAAGCCGTTCACCTGCTCAGACTGTGGGAAGAGATTCACTGATTCATCCCACCTAGAGTCACCAGCGAGTTCACACTGGGGAGAAGCCGTTCACCTGCTTAGAATGTGGGAAGAGATTCACTAGGTCATCCAGACTACTGGCACACCAGTCAGTTCACATGGGGGAGAGGCCGTTCGCCTACTCAGAATGTGGGAAGAGATTCACTGATTCGTCCACCCTACAGAGACATCAGCGAGTTCACACTGGGGAGAGGCCGTACACCTGCTCAGAATGTGGGAAGGGATTCACTCGGTCATCCAACCTACAGAGTCATCAGCCAGTTCACACTGGAGAGAAGCTGTTCACCTGCTCAGAATGTGGGAAAGGATTCATTCGATCATCCAAACTATTGGCACACCAGTCAGTTCACACTGGGGAGAAGCCATTCAGCTGCTCAGAATGTGGGAAGAGATTCACTGATTCATCCAACCTACAGTGTCATCAGCGAGTTCACACTGGGGAGTGGCCATTGTTATGAATCCCTAGGTTTCATTTTCTGTGGACTGTCATTTTAAGAGAGAGAGAGAGAGAGAGATTAAGAATGGAAATCAATCTGACTTGCAGCTTGTTTACATTGCTCACTGCTTGTTTAGTTTTAACCAAGGACACAGATACTCAGTCAGACGGAGATGAAGGAGGATAAATGGAAGGATCGAAACAAGGGAACTACTGGCCAAGGGTCACTGTTTAGAACTTTCCACTGCCCACAAGGGTGGGTTAATTATCGATTCAGCGAACATTGAATGTGTGGTTGTCACCTCATTTGATCCATAGGAGTGGATCGGATTTGGGGTATCCTGTGAAGACCATTTATGTGTTAACACTTGCCTGGGTGTGGTGTGGTAATTCACTTGAAGACGATACCCCTTGTGACAAGTCACTTTCTGTGATAATTCATAAATGGATTTGGAACGACGACGGATAACATCTACAGCGACTGTTCTCTCGTTTTACCACCATGGATACTGTGGAATTCACATTATTGCCTTCTCTCGACATTTACCCTGGATTACAAATATCCCTCTCTCCTCAACTGCTCTGTGGTTGAACTGAACTCTCATAGTTCACCATCTCAAGACTCCAAGCCTTGTTTCCCCCGAGCTCAATAGTTTGGGAGTTATATTTATACACACGTACACATAACACTGTTAACTTTTGTTTATCTTGCTTAAGTTACTATATTGTTAGTAGATACTAATAAAGATAGTGGATTTAACATCAAAACCAGACTCCAGGTGTAGTCTATTGCTGCTGTTTCGTTTCTAAAGCGTTACATTTCATAACAAAATTTGGGCTTGCATCCGGGATATGCACAGATTTGAGGGCGTATTGATTAATTATCGATTTCATTGGAGAAATCCCTTTTGATTTATTTGTGTGTGGAAAATCAGCAGCAATGGATGTTGATAGATTTCTGGAAGCGCCAACCTCTGAGGCACTAAAGGACACCAGAAGGATTGAGTTGTTGATTATTGCTAAAAGGTTAAAACTTGCTAAGGTGAAATTGACAATGAGGAGGTCACACATGCAGAGGATAATAGCTGAACATTATGTATATGAGGGTGTGTTTAAAGTGGAGGAGTTGGAGATGTTTCCTGAAAGTAAACCTAGTGAGCTTGGGCTCCTGTACAAGTTAGAAAAATTAAAGATGGAGGCTGTGGAAAGGCACAGGCAGTTTAAGGCTAGAGAGGCAAGAAAACAGAGAGAAGAGGCAGAAAAACAAGGAGGAATCAGAAAGGTAGAGGATGTTCCAGCTGGAAAAGATAGAGAGATTGCAGCAAAGGGGTCTAGCGTGAGACTCTGGTGATAAGTTTGAGGCCAGTCGGGAAGTTAAACTGGTACCTCCATTTGACTCTGTCCAACTCCAGCACATTTTTCCTGAAATGAGTCCCTACACTGCTCATAATTGTCCGTGTGGTTTAACCATTGCCTGAAAACATCTCAACAATATATCCTTATGGATAGACCTCTCGTAATGAATGGTAGCATCATATTTACATAACTAATGGTGAATGGCCAGGGTGAAGAGTAGAAGGAAAGGCTATGGGCAGTGATTTTTTTTTTAACTGCAAGGAGAAATCGATATTCGTGCCTTCAGGTTGGAGCTGTGCAGCTGGAGTATTATGTGTTTCTCTTCAACCCTGAGGCTGTCAAATTGAGCAACTCCAGCCATTGCTATTCTGCCATCATCCATGCTAGTGTCCCCTTCCAATCAACTTTGGTGAGCTCTTCTCCCATGCCTCTGTAGTTCCCCGCACTCCACTAATAATGATGCATCTTCTCGTACCTTTCCCCTCTCAAAGTGCAGGGTGAATTGTAACATGTTATGATCACCAAGTCCACGTTTCCTTTACCATAAGCTTCGTAATCAAATTTGGGTCATTACACAACACCCAATCCAGAATTAACTTTTCCCTAGTGGGCACAATTACAAGCTGTTCAAAAAGGAGTCTCATTGGTATTTTCCAAATTCCCTCTCTTGAGATCAAGCACCAACCTGATTTTCATAATCTACCTCCACCATCCCACTCATGGACTGTTTGCCCCACTCCCATCTGGGTAGACGACGCAGCATCCTCACCAGGACGGCCAGCCTCTGGGACAGCTACTTTCTCCAAGCAGTAAGGCTGATAAATGTCTCTACCCAACTAACCCACCCATTCCACATCACCAAACACATCTACTTTATAATTTCCTGTCTGTCATCTTATTTGCAGACATCCCCTGCCGAGCGTCACTTTATGGACATCCAATCAATCCGTGCACAGTATATAAGCTGTGGATATATGTTTTTACTATTGTGTTTTTGTGTTCCTTTGGATCCAGAGTAATAACTATTTTGATCTCAGTTACATTTTTCTGCTGGAAATGGAATTAAACAATCTTGAATAAACATTTCAGCAGACTGCAGCGTCACATTTCTGTCTCTGTGTTCCTGCAGCAGAGCGCCACCTGGTGACAATGGAGTCCACAAATCAGGGGCTCCTGTTATTGTGGCAAATCACCACCAAGTGGCAGTGTTGTCCACAAGAGGGAGAGGTTTACAGCGATATGGAGGGGTGCAGGGGGCTGGAAGCCAACTCTGCAAGTGGATGAAGTGCCAGACCTGCCCCAAACCACTCTCCCCACCACCAGTCAGGGTCCCAAACAGTCCTTCCACATGAGGCAACTTTTCAACATCGTGCCTGTTGGGGTCATCTCCTGTTTCCAGCTTTCCAGGTGTGGCCTCCTCGACATTAGTGAGACCCGATGTAGTCTCTGCATTCTGCACTCTGTCCCGATGAGATTCTGCAGATATTGGAGATGCAGAGTAACATACACAAAATGTTGGAGGAAGTCAGGAGGTCAGGTAGCTTCTACAGAGGGGGATAAATCAAAACAGAGATTTCCTGCCGAGACCCTTCATCAGGACTGGAAGTGGGGAGAAGCTGGAACAAGATGATGCGGGGAGTGGAAGAGTCCAAGCTGGTAGATGACAGGTGAAACCAGGTAAGAGTGAAGGTGAGAGGGTGGGGGAGGTGGGAGATGAAGTGAGACGCTGTGAGGTGGGAGGTGGAAAATTCAAAGGACTGAAAAGAAGGAATCTGATAGGATAGGAGAGCGGACCATGGGGAAAATAGGAAGTAAAAGAGGAACCAGAGGGAGACGGTCCACAGTGGAGAAGAGAGAAGTGGGGAGACAGAATGGAGGAGACAGGCGTGTGGGTTTGATAAAAAGGAAGAGGTAGAAGTTAAAGATATCGATGTTCATGCCATCGGGTTGTAAACTACCCGGATGTAATATGAGGTGTTGCTCCTTTAACCTGAGAGTGGACTCATCGAGTTAGTTAAACGATGAACCGGAAGGGAGAGTGGATTAATAATTTTCCCCTGGCATCCCTATTAAATCAATCCTCTCTCACCTTGAACCGGTGCCGTCTGGTTGTTGGTTCCACAAAAGTGGGGAAAAGGACTGCGCACGTTCCCCAGTTCTGTACACTCAGGGTTTGGGACACCTGCATCATGTCAGCCTCAATCTCCTGCACTTCAAGGTGTGAAGTCCCAACCTGCCCAGCCTCTCTCCAGAACTCAGTCCCTCGAGTACCGGCACCATTCTCGTAAATCTCTCCTGCACTCATTCCAGATTGACGTCCTCTCTCCTACAGCAGAACCACCAAAACTGGATACAATAATCCAGGTGCGGATACCCTAACAATACCCTAACCCTAATGCAACCTCACTAGACTCTTCTTGAGCCATGAGATATGAGACAGAGACTGCTCAGCCAATCGAGTCTGTTCCACCATTCCTTCGTGTCCAATTGATTCTCTCTCTCAACTCCATTCTCCTGCCTTCTCCCCATAATCCTTGAACATCCTTTTTAAATATACTCAATGACTTGGCATCTCCTCCGTCCATGGCAATGAATTCCAAAGATTTACCACTCCCTGACTCAAGAAATTCCTCCTCATCTCTGCTGTCAGTGGATGCTCTATACATTGAGGCCGTGGCCTCTGGTCCCAGACCCACACAGCGTAGGGTGCATCTTCTTCATAGCCACTCTGCCGAGGCCTTTCAATATTTGATAGGTTTCAATGAGATCCCCTCTCTTTCTTCTGGACCAGTGAGTACAGGGTCAAAGATCTTAAGTTAACGCTTTCATTCCTGGAATCATTCTCGTGAACCTTCTCCGAACCCGCTCCGATATGAGCATATCTTTTTCTCAGATGGGAGGTCGGAAACTGCGTGATCTGACCAATGTGTTATAAAGCTCCAGTACCACATCCTTGCTCCTATATGCTAACGTTACAGTTGTCATCCTTAACTCAATCTGCAAGCAAACCTTCAGGGGCTCCTGTTCACGGACTCCCAAGTACCTATTTCTGATTTTTGTATTTTCTCCCATTTATTTTTTTCTCTCCGTCTTTATTCATTCTACCAATTGTACATGACTGGACACTTGCATACACTGTATTTCATCTGCTACTTCGTTGTCTGTTCTCCAAACCTATCAAAGTCCTTCTGCAGACTCCAGCTTTGCTCTAAACTACCTGTCCCGTACCTATCTTTGTATCAACTGCAAAGTTCATCACCCAGGTATCAATTCCGTCATCCATATCATTCAGATTTAATGTGAAAAGATGTGGTCTCAATACTGACCCCTACGGAACACCATTAGTTAGCGACAGCAAAACAGAATTCTCCACATTATTCTGACTCTTTCTGCCTTGTCAGTCAATCTTCGACCCATACAAGCATCTTTCCTGTAATTCCATGAGCTGTGATCTTGTTCAGCAGCCTCACATGCAGCGACTTAGAGACATAGAAAACCTACAACACAGTATACAGGCCCTTCGGCCCACAAAGCTGTGCTGAACATGTCCTTGCCCTAGAATTACCTAGGCTTACCCATACTCCTCTATTTTTCTAAGCACCATGTACCTGTCCAGGAGACTCTTAAAAGACCCTATCAATTCCACCTCAACCACCGCCACTGGCAGCCCATTCCACGCATTTACTACTCTCTGCATAAATTTACCCCTGATATCTCTTCTATACCTACATCCACGCACCTTAAAACAATGCCCTCTTGTGTTAGCCATTTCAGCCCTGGGGAAAAAACCTGTCTGTCCACATGATCAATGCCTCTCCTCATCTTATACACCTCTATCAGGTCACCTCTCATCCTCTGTCACTCCAAGGAGAAAAGGCCGACTATTTACACTCAACCCCACTTAGATTAACACTACCTTGGATGGAAGGAGGAAGAGAAATAACACACATGAAAAAAAATCACAACCTGTCAGATAAAACTTACAAGTATATATTTTCATCAAAACTGAACTGGGTTCAGCACTCCAGGTGTGTATCTGCAATCATGGTAAGAAATACAGACTAGAAAACATAAATGAGAGGCAAACTGAGAAAAATGAATCATCACGATGGAAGAAAAGATTAACCAGTGGAATGAGTATGACCCTCCATGGGAGACATCCCAATGATCTGAGCAGACGAGATGGTGACAAGGAAGCATTGAACACCTGACAGAGAGTTGGAGACCTCTTCCCTGAAACAGAGGGGTTCCTTGCAGAAATACAGGACAAGGTGGTTCACAGAAAGAAAAAAAAATCAAAAATACATATAATACAAACAAACGAGGCAATAAATGCAGCAAATGCCGAGAAACCAGACACAATCTAACACATTCCAGGATCCTCTAGCAGTTTAACTCAATCTGATTACATATGAAGGCACAATCAAGAGGCAAACATCATTCACCAAAATCTTGCTTTAAAATACAAACTCATGAATGAGCACCATAACTTCATTAAGGCACCATAAATTCAAGCCTGATCCAGTTAGGGACAGAATCTCACAATTTATAAGATAATCAATACATTATTACAGATAGGATAATCTAAAATAAACATCTGGATATAATATTACAGGTTAAACACGCAGGAACAACTCCCTCAATAGATAAAACCATTCCCACCACACACATGTTCCTCGACCAGTGGAGCACCTCACCACAGGCATTGTTTGTGTCATCAGTCTGACAACCGAATTATTTTCTCTGTCAATCAGCTTCCAACGTTTCCACTCTGTCATTCGCTGCCACACCCCACTGCTGATTCCCTTCTCCTCATCATACGTTCTTACCCCAACCATCGTCCAGAGCCCCAAACTCGGCCCTGTGCAGACCCGCCTCTGGTTTCTGACCCTGCTCCGTTGAACATCCAACTAATGGTTTCCCATTCTGCTTTCAGTCTTTAGAGGACAGTGGTGTTTTCTAACAACCCTTTAGAAGCAGGGAAAATGACCCATAATGTGGAAATGAGCCCTGAATAAGGAGGTTAACACAGCCCAGAGATGAGAGGGGTGAAGAACATCTCAGACAAAACTGCAGTCAGCTCGACTTCTTCAGTCCGCAGAAAATTCAACGGAAACCTCCTCACCCACAGAGTGGTGACTGTTTGGAACTCATCACCCTAGGGAGAGCGAGAGATGAACAACAGGGGAGGATTTAAAAGGACTGTCATGGGACAGAATCACTGGCCGGGTCCAGCCAGCCGGAGTTAACTCTCTACTGTACACTAGGTGTGTTATAAATTCACAAGGTACCGGAGACAGAGTTAAAATAGAACTGATTTATTTGTCACAGATCCAGAATATTAAACTCCAGTCCCACAAAAGGTGAATATGTAGAAGAAACTCCTCCCATGCCCAGTGACCAGGGTGCAGAACTGGGTGTGGTGAGCAGCAGCAATAATTGCAGAGTTCAGCACCTACAGTCACTCTCGAAATTGCATTCAGCAACAGTGATGGACAAATATCCAGCATTCAGCTTATTGAAACTTTCTCCCCATTGTGAACCCGGTCATGTGTCAAAAGGTTAGATAACGGAGTGAATCCCTTCCCACATTCACAGCAGGTGAACGGCCTCTCCCCAGTGTGAACTCAATGATGCACATTTGTTGGAGATGGCTGAGAGAATCTCTTCCCAATGCCTGAGCAGGTGATCAGCCTCTACCCAGTGTGAACTCGCTGGTGTCTCAGTAGATTAGATGACTGAGTGAATCCCCTCCCACAGTCTGAGCAGATGAATGGCCTCTCCCCAGTGTGAACTGTCTGGTGTGCCAGTAGTTTGGATGACTCTGTGAATCCCTTCCCACATTCCGAGCAGGTGAACGGCTTCTCCCCAGTGTGAACTCGCTGATGTACCTTCAGACTGGATGAGCAAGTGAATCCCTTCCCACAGTCTGTGCAGGTGAATGGCCTCTCCCCAGTGTGAATTCGCTGGTGTCTCTGTAGGTCAGATGACCGAGTGAATCCCTTCCCACAGTCTGAGCAGGTGAACGGCCTCTCCCCCGTGTGAACTGACTGGTGTGTCAGTAGTTGAGATGCCTGAGTGAATCCCTTCCCACAGTCCAAGCAGGTGAATGGTCTCTCTCCAGTGTGAACCCTCTGATGTACCTTCAATTGGGATGACAAAGTGAATCCCTTCCCACAGTCTGAGCAGGTGAACGGCCTCTCCCCAGTGTGAAATCGCTGATGTACCTTCAGATTGGATGAGCGAACGAATCCCTTCCCGCAGTCTGAGCAGGTGAACGGCCTCTCCCCAGTGTGAACTCGTTGGTGACTCTGTAGATGGGATGACTGAGTGAATCCCTTCCCACAGTCTGGGCAGGTGAATGGCCTCTCCCCAGTGTGAAATGACCGGTGTGTCAGTAGGTGAGATGCCTGAGTGAATCCCTTCCCACAGTCTGAGCAGGTGAATGGCCTTTCTCCGGTGTGAACTCTCTGATGTACCTTCAGCTTGGATGCCTGAGAGAATCCCTTCCCACAGTCTGAGCAGGTGAATGGCCTCCCCCCAGTGTAAACTGATTGGTGTCTCAGTAGGTGAGATGCCTGAGTGAATCCCTTCCCACAGTCTGAGCAGGTGAACGGCCTCTCCCCAGTGTGAACCCTCTGATGTACCTTCAGATTGGATGAACAAGCAAATCCCTTCCTACAGACTGAGCAGGTGAACGGCTTCTCCCCAGTATGAACTCGTTGGTGACTCTGTAGGTGAGATGACCGAGTGAATCCCTTCCCACAGTCTGGGCAGGTAAATGGCCTCTCTCCAGTGTGAAATGACCAGTGTGTCTGTAGGTGAGATGACTGAGTGAATCCCTTCCCACAGTCCGAGCAGGTGAACGGCCTCTCTCCAGTGTGAACCCTCTGATGTACTTTCAGTTGGGATGACAGAGTGAATCCCTTCCCACAGTCTGAGCAGGTGAACGGCCTCTCCCCAGTGTGAACTCGCTGATGAACTTTCAGATTGGATGACTGGGTAAATCCCCTCCCACAGTCTGAGCAGGTGAACGGCCTCTCTCCAGTGTGAACACGTTGGTGACTCTGTAGATGAGATGACTGAGCGAATCCCTTCCTACAGTCTGAGCAGGTGAACGGCCTCTCCCCAGTGTGAACTCGCTGGTGAGCCATTAGGTCAGATAACCGAGTGAAACCTTCCCCACAAATTCAGCAGATGACCAGCCTCTGCTCGATGTGAACTGACCGGTGTGTCCACAGGTTGGCAGACTGACTCAATCCCTTCTCACACACAGAACAGGTGAATGGCCTTGTCCCAGTGTGAGCTTGCTGATGTACCTAAAGTTGAGATGATCGAGTGAATCCCTCCCCACAGTCTGAGCAGGAAGGATGATCGAGTGAATCCCTTGCTCCACTTCTTAAATATCTGGACAGGGACAGCAAAACTGTCGTGTTGTGTTCGAGATTCCCGTAGACAAATTCCTTGCCATTTTTAACCTGTAAAAAGATTTACAAAATCCATCAATGGGTGTAGGACAACATTTCAGATGAGATCACTTTAGTTGCCAAGGTGTGATCTGGTATCACACTGTTGCAGTGTAGTTCCTCCCAAGTTGGAGAGAGAAATCATCTTCTAACTGGGCACAGTGCTGGTATCTGGAATGACCATCAAATTCTCTGATGCTCTTCCTGTCTCTCTAAGAATGGGGCATTTCTGCCATCTCCAATCTGTGACCTGGCTCAGTTTGACTCTCTCTATTGGTATTATTCCCTGTTCCCACTGAGCTGCATGGGTTCCTGGCCCCACAGTAACTGAAACACTCTCACACAAATAGCCTTGGTTAACATGCAGCTGGGATTTTCTTGTATGTACTGTTAATTTAAAGTGCCACAGTTTTAACGCCATGTAAATATCTCCAACTCAGATGTATGGTTGGTCTGCTCAGCTGTTAGAAGGAATTAGAGTAAACATTAGTATTATTTCATGTTCTTGACACAGAGTCATAGTAAATTACAACACAGAAACAGGCCCTTTGGCCCATCTAGTTGGTGCTGAGGCTTTTCAACTCCCTACTCCCGTACCCCTAACATGCAGGTACCTATACAAACATCTTAAATGTTGAAATTCAGCTCACATGCACCATTTGTGCTCATTCCACACCCGGATGACCATCTGTGTGAAGAAATTTCCCCTCATGTTCCCCCTAATGTCTCACCTTTCACACTTAATCCACGGCCTCTGGTTGTCGTCCCACCCAATCTCAGTGGTAAAAGCCAGCTTGCATTTACCTCACCAATAACCCTCAAAATAGTGGTATACCTCCATCAAATCTCCACTCAATCTTCTATGTTCCAAGGAATAAAGTCCTGACCTGTTCAATCTTTCCTAATAACCCAAGTCCTCCAGATTTGGCAACATCCTTGTGAATTTTCTCTAAACTCTTTCAACCTCTTTTACATCTTTCCAGTAGGTAGGTGATAAAACTGCACACAACACTCCAAATCAGGCCTCACCAATGTCTTGTACAATGTCAACAAAATATCCATCTCCTGTACTCAGTACTTTGGTTCATGAAGGCCAATATGCTAAAATCTTTCCTTCTGTCCCTATTTAACTGTGACACCACTTTCAGTGAATTATGGACATGTATTCCCAGATCCCTTTCTTCTGCAGCGCTCCTCAGTGCCCTAACATTCACTGTGTAAGACCCAGGTCCTATCAAAATGCAACACCTCGCACTTGTCTCCATTAAATTCCATTTTGCATTTCTCCAGCTGGTCCAGATCAGACTGCAAGACATTATATTCTTCCTCACTGTCCACTACACCCCCAATCTTAGTGTCATCCAGAAATCTGCTGATCCAGTTAACCACACTATCATCCAGATTACTGATCTAGATGACAAACCACAACAGATCCAGCACCGATCCCTGTGGCACACCACTAGTCACAGGCCTCCAGTCAAAGAGGCAACCATCTACTACCACACTCTGGCTTCTCCCAAAGACAGTGTCTCATCCAGTATGCTGCCTATCCTCAACCAATCTACATCTATCCAAATACTTGTATATCCATTTCCTGCAGACACATTCCAATAACTTTCCCACTACTGATGTCAGGCTCACCAACGTATAAATTCCTAGTTTATTTTTAGAGCCTTTCTTGAACAGCGGAGCATCATTGGCTGTCCTCCAATCCTCCAATCCATCACCTGTCACTAAGGACGATTTAAATATCTGTGCTTGGGCCCCGACAATTTCTGCACTTGTCTGCCGCAGGGTCTCGGGGAACAACTTGTCAGGCCCTGGGGATTTATCCACACTAATTTGCCTTAAGACAGCAAGCACCTCCACCTCTGCAATCTGTACAGGGTCCATGAAGTTGATGCTGCTTTGCCTCACTTCTATAGACTCTGTGTCCATCTCCAGAGTAAATACAGATGCAAAAAAAAATCTCTCCCATCTATTTTGTCTCCTCATGTGGATTACCATTCTGATCTTGCAGAGGATTAATTTTTTCCCTTGCAATCTTTTCACACTTAACACACCTGCAGAATCCTTGAGGATTCTCCTTCACCATGTCTGCTGGGCAACCTCATGCCTTCTTTTATTTCTTTCATAAGTGTTCACTTGAATTTCCTGTACTTCATAGTGTCATGTGTGACGCCAAGCAGAGGTACCGGACGGATGATGCTAATGAGAGAGATAAGAAAGACAATGGAGAAACATTTGAAATGCTAATAAGAGAGAAGAGAGGAATTAACAGGAAAAAAACACAATTCAGATATTGACAGACCAGTTGCTTTGA
This sequence comes from Mobula birostris, assembly GCF_030028105.1. Classification (NCBI taxonomy): domain Eukaryota; kingdom Metazoa; phylum Chordata; class Chondrichthyes; order Myliobatiformes; family Myliobatidae; genus Mobula; species Mobula birostris. The sequence continues at coordinate 29,058,597 of NC_092382.1, read as the reverse complement.
ACCTGAACTGTTTGAAGTTTGATAGACAGGTGATACCCCAGCAGGGGGATAAAAGGAACAGGTTTGCTAAGGCATGACACACCATGAAACCCTGGAAAGAGCAGTGTGCCCCCACAAGTTGGTGAGTGTTTGGAGGGCCGGTTCACGGGAACTGACCAGAGGCTCACAGGGTGTAAAGGTACGATAGGTGGGAACCTGGGGTGTGTGTCCACCCTTGCCTGGGTGCCGGGTTCACCGCGGAAGAATGATCATATCCGGAACGGAGGGGTCACAGTCGGTGACCACAGTGGGATTAGAAGACATCAAAAGGTCTGCCCGAAACCAACTGCGAGACATCAAAAGGTCTGCCCGAAACCAACTGCGAGACATCAAAAGGTCTGCCTGAAACCAAATTGCATCTCTCTCTCTCTCCAACGGTACTGCGAACTGCACTAAACTGAACTGAACTCTGCTTCACTTAAGACTGATCATTTTACCCCTAGACTGCGATAGAGCTTGTTTCATTCCTATTACCCTAGTTCTGTGTATATGCGTGGATTATCATTGCTAACCTGTTGCATTTATATCCTTACGATTAGTGTACTGTATTACTTATTTCTTTAATAAAACTTTATTAGTTCCTAGTAATCCAGACTCCAACGAGTGTTCCATTTCTGCTGGTTTGGCAACCCAGTTACGGGGTACGTAACAATAAGTACCCCATTTGTTCCTATCTGCCTGTACCTGGTATGCGCCTCCTTTTTATTGATCTGGGAGAGGAAAGCCAAAGGGGTGATAGAGCTGCATGGTGGATGTGGGGGTAAGGGAGGGTTAAACTAAAGTTGCAGACGGAATGGGAGCCTGAATAATAGAGCAGATTGTGGAAAGGATGGAAAGCCAGGAATGAAAACGTTGAGCATGGTGCAGTGAATATGCTGAGCCCTGTATATTTCAATACAAAGAGCAGTGTAGGAAAGGCGGATGTGTTCAGGGCATGGATCAACACCTGGAATTTAGATACTAGGATCAGGCAAAGGTGTGCTTGGTAAATTGAGGCCTTCAAACAAAATTTTGTAAGTACAAAGTGGGTATGTGCTTTTCAGAATAAAAGGTAAAGATAGAAACTGTATCTCTTGGTTTTCAAGAGATATTGAGACCCTGGTGAAGCACAAAATGGAGTTGCATAACAGGGATAGGCAGGTAGGTTTTTATGGAGTATAAGAAATGCAAGAGAACACATAAGAAATAAATCAGGATGGCTAAAAGAAAGCATGAGATTGCCCTCGCAGAAAAAATGAAGGATGATCTTCAGGGATTCTGGAGATAGATTAAAAGCAAAAGGATTGTAAGGCACAAAGTTGGTCCTCTGGAAGACCGGAATGGCAATCCACGTGTGGAAGCAAAGCAGATGGGGGAGATCTTAAATATTTTTTTCCATGTCATTTACTCAAGAGATGGACAGAGTATCAATGAGAGTGTGGAAAAGCGGCATTAAAATCGTGGGCCCTGTACAGATTAAAGAAGAGGAGATGTTTGCTATCCTGAGGCAGATTAGGGTGGATAAATCTCCAGGGCATGACAAGGTGCTCCCTCGGACCCCACGGGAGGCAAGTGCAGAAATTGTCGGGGCCCTGGCAGAGATAATTAAATCATCCTTAGCGACGGGGGATTATCAGAGGATTGTAGGATAGTCAAAGTTATTTCGCTGTTCAACATAGAACATAGAAATCTACAGCATATTCCAGGCCATTCAGCCCACAATGTTGTGTCAACCATGAAATTTACTCTAGAAACTGCCTGGAATTTCCCTAGCACATAAAACTCTATTTTTTTCTAAGCTCCATGTACCTATCTAAAAGACCCTATTGTATCTGCCTTGACCACCTCTGCTGGCAGTGCATTCCACACACCCATCACTCTCTGTGTAAAAAACTTACCCCTGCCATCCCCTCAGTACCTATTTCCAAGCAGCTTAAAGCTACGCCCCTCATGTTGGCCATTTCAGCCCTGGGGAACAACCTCCGACTATCCACACGATCAATGCCCCTCATCATCTTATCCATCTAAAAAAGGCTCCAAGCATTAACACGGAAATTATACATTGCTTTGAGGATTTGTTAGAAGTATACAAAATTATGGGAGTATAGATGGGGTAAATGCAAGCAGCTTTTTCCACTGATGTTGGGCGGGACGACAACCAGAGGTCATGGGTAAGTGACTTCCCCATTTATACAGCACAATACAGGCCCTTCGGCCCACAATGCTGTGTCAAACATTACTTATTTTAGAAATTCCCTAGAGTTCCCCATAGCTCTGTAGTTTTCTACGCGCCATGTACCTATCCAGGAGCCCCTTAAAAGAACCTAACGTATGCGGCTTCATCACAGTTACCGGCAGCCCATTCCACGCACTCACCACTCTGTGTAAATAACTTACCCCTTGTGGTGATATCACGTGTCAGGACGTGACTGGACAGAGTTCTGAGCATGCGCAGAAATGAAGAATGATAGAAAAGCATGGCAGTGTAAAACGTGGTTTTGTTGCTGTTAAATAAAAGTTCAATTTTGCCAGAATATGGTTTGTTATTAGTAACCCACGGTACGTGTAAAGAACACAACACCCCTGACATCTCCTTCGTACCGACTTCCAAGCACCTTAAAACTGTGCCCTCTCTGCAGAGTTTCTCTTGTTTGTGATTGGAGGTAGAACAAAGGTGATTTTCTCAACTGGTGATGTAAAAGATTTTGTTCCCTTTCTCTGAGTTCCCAATCCTTGCATTTAGACAGCTGGAGCTCAGCTCTGTCTGAGAGATCCATCGGTTCCCATTCCCTCATCAGCCGGAAGCTCCCCAGGGCCCATGTATGGATCGTGGGGCTGAGAGAGAGGGAAGAGAGCAGGACTGTCCCGAGATTGCAGGTCACGGTGTCCGGAGATCACAGTAACTATCCTAACTACCTCCACCAAGAGTTTCTAAAGTGGTCTTCCTGTTGTTGTGGGGGTGGCAACAAGAGTCTTCTGCAATGGCTGTTTACCCACATTCCCCTTCCTGACTCTCACCCTGTTTCCTGTGTCCTGCACCTTGGGTGTAACTCACCTCTCTTCATGTCATATCTATCACCCCCTCCGACTCCTGGATGATCCAGAATTCATCCATTTCAGGTTCCAAATCCTTAAAGTGCAAGGTGACAAGCTGCAGCTGGATGCACATCTTGTAGGTGAGGGCATCAGGGAGGTGTAAAAAATGTGGAAAAATCTTGTGCTGTGCAATTTTTTGCCCGGTGACAACGTGTGGGCACTAAATTTTATATTTTGAGCTATTCATTTTAACAGCTAGCAATCACTGTCAATAAAAACTTTGATGTCCTCTAGGTTTGATTGAATTCATCTGCACTCTCACATAACTTATGTAGCAGGCCCGTAGCGGGTAATGAAGTATTTTCTCACCACAGCTTTTGCACATTGTCCATATGTGATTCTCTTGCTAAATGATGCTTGAAAAAGTCAGATTTCCAAATATCACTCCATTTCTTCCCACTTGCAAATTCTCCAGCAACTTTTGCATCACCACAATACACACAGGTAACACCAGTTTCTGTATTGTACATAAATATTTCCCCTGAACCCTCCCCCAGGTGACTGACGGTGGTGAACTCAGTGATGGCAATGCCAATGAATATGAAGGGAAGGGCAGTAGTCTGTCTCATTGGAGTCTGGCACATTTGTGATGTGAAAGCTACTTGTTGCCCAGGGCAAAGGTGTTTGATATCATTATGTACCCAGAGAGAGTGGGACAAAACATGTTCTCACGGGTAGAAAGTCCAGAACAAGAGGGGGTGGAACCAGCAACAGACACAAAATGCTGGGGGAACTCAGCAGGCCAGGCAGCATCTATGGAAAAGAGTACTAATGCTGAGTTCCTCCAGCAATTTGTGTGTGTTGCTCGGATTTCCAGCATCTGCAGATTTTCTCTTGTTTGTGACTGGAGGCAGAACAAAGGTGATTTTCACAACAGCTGATGTAAAAGATTTTGTTCCCTTTCTCCGAGTTCCCGATCCTTGCATTTAGACAGCTGGAGCTCAGCTCTGTCTGAGAGACCCATCGGTTCCCATTCCCTCATCAGCCGGAAGCTCCCCGGGGCCCGTGTACGGATGGTGGGGCTGAGAGAGAGGGAAGAGAGCAGGACTGTCCCGGGATTGCGGGTCACGGAGTCCGGAGTCACAGCATCGCCCCGAGATTCTCGCTTACCTGCGCCCGATCCTGGAGCCGTGATCCCGAGGCCTTTGTGTACTACGCGCATGCGTGATATTCACCAACGTCATCAACCTTGACGCCTGCGCATTTGATCAATGCTTCAGCGCCGGCGAAATTTTTAACGCAGGGCCTTATGGGTAATCCCGGTGCCATTAATAGTTTCTGCAAGCACTAGTTCCTTGTCCACCTCAGTTTTTTTGTGTATATAGAATACTCAGCAACTGTTTTAACGCAGAAAGCGGCTCCCGTAAACAATATACTCAATATCAACATGTATCTAATGCCAAAGTACAATCCTCTTAAAAATATAGATATAAAACACAAGGGGTTCTGCTGTTACTGGAAATGCAGAGACGCACACACACAAAATGCTGAAGCAACTCTGCAGTTCAGGCAGCAACTAAGCAGAGGAGCACACAGTCTAGGCATTCTGAAGGAGCTCGGCCTAATCGTTGTCTATTTATTCCTCTCCACATTTGCTGTCTGATCTGTTGATTTCCACCAGTAATTTGCAGAATTTAACCACACTTTTTTCAGTTAACCAGTTTCCAGATGTTTCTGATCCTTCATTTGTAGCCACATGCTGCCGGTCTGATTCACTTCCTCCTCGTCCTTGTAAATGATAGGCCCCATTTCCTTTTGGAGCCCCAAAGCCCTGACTCAGGATGCCAACTCTAGTTTCTGACTCTGCTCCATCGAACATTCACTCGCTAGTCTGCTGTCGGACTTCACAGGCGCATTGCAACAACCCAACTGTCTTTGTAATTACTGAAAATGACACGAAATGTTGAAAAGAGCAGCGGAGAAGGAATTTAACCCCCTTAGTCCAGAGTCCTGAGGAATGTCAAAGCTACAGTGAGCTCATCATCTGATTCAAACTGGTGAAAATCATGCAGGGAATTCGTACAGGTGTATAAAATCATGAGAGGCATTGGTCGTGGAATAGCCAGTTGCGTTTTTTCCCTGGACTGAAATGGCGAACACTCGGGGGCAGAGCGTTAAGGTGTTTGAAAGTATTTGCAAGACAGAAGTCAGAGCGGTGGGCGTATGGAATGCACTGCCGGTGATGGTGGTGGAGGCGGATGCAATTGAGTCTTTAAAGAGAATAGATAGGTACGTGGAGCTTAGAAAAATAGAGGGCTATGTGCGACGGTAACTCTAGGCTGTTTCGAGAGTAGGTTACATGGTCGGCACAACACTGTGGGCCGAACAGCCTGTACTGTGCTATTGATTTCTATGATTCTATGAAATTCAAGGGAAGTCTGCTATCCCACGGAGTGGTGACTAGCTGCAACCTGTCATCACAGGGAGAGTGAGAGGGGAACGGCAGAGATGGATTTTAAAATACTGATATGGAACAGAAACATGGGCAGGTACCAGATGGGCCGAGTGGCCTCTCTGGTGTACATTGTGAGTGTGGTAGAGACAGTAAGTACCTGAGACACGGGATTTGATACAGAACTGATTTATCTTTCACAGATCCACAACATTAAACATCAGTCGACTTTCAGGCAAATTATCAGCAGAACGAACTCCTCCAATGCTCAGTGACCAGGGTTCAGTCCTGGGTGCGATGAGCAGCCGCAAGAACTGCAGATTCTGACGGTAACAATCCCTCATGAACCTGCAGCTGCCTTCAGTCACCATGATGGTTAAACATTTAACACGGAGCTAATTTGAACTTCCTCCCTGATGTGAAGTTTCTGGTGTTGCAGCAGCTGTGAAGATTGAGTAAAACTCTTTGCTCACTCTCGACAGAAATGTGGCCTCTATTTATTGTGAACTCACTAGATACAGTAAGTACCTGTTGTTGCTGTGATTCCCATACACAAACCCTTTGACTTTTCTACACTGCTAAAAGTTTACAAAGCACGTCAGTGGGTGAAGGACATTTCAACTGAGATAATTTTAGTCTCCATGGTGCCTTATGATAAAACACTGTCACAACTCAAAACAATTTGGAGGAACAAGATTTCATCTTCTAACTAGCTACAGTTCCGGCATCAGGCACAATAAGAAACGTTCTGCTTCCCTCTCGGTATCAAAATGGATCATTCCTCCCCTTCCTCAGTCTGTGACTTGGCTCAGTTTGTCTGTCTCCTTCGCATTCTGAGCATGCGCCACACACCTACTAGGATCACATTTTATTTACACGGCTGCGACTGGAGACTTTCTGATTATTATGTCCCTCCTGGCATTTGACGGTGGTAAACTAGGAGCCAGCAATGGTATTGACCCTCAGGAGTACCTGATTAGGTTTTCTCTTTGGAGACCGATAAACTGCCGGTAGTGTGTGTTTGGATGAGTGGGTCGTTTTCAGACTGGAAGGAGGTATCGTTTGGAGTACCCCAGAGATCAGTCCCTGACCACAGTTCTTCACAGTTTAATGGCCTGGCGGAGGCAGCGAGACGTGAGATGTCCCAGTCTGCTGGTGACGCAGAAAGAGCGGAGTTGGGGGAGGGGAGGCTATTCACATACAATTTCGTAGCTTTGCAATCTGTACACAGTGCACTGTGGGGCTGCAGTGGCGGGTTCCATTGCTGGGATCAGTGCACAGTCACTGTGGGCTATGAGGATTTTGTGAATAAAGTGCCGTTCTTCTGTTTAGTATCTCAAGCCGCAGAGCAAGCCCATCGTTGGTATACTTAAGTTGTATTTATGGCGTTGTGATAACCAGATGATAGCCCTCCACGACCTCTCTGTCCTTTACTTTCAATATTGGACTTCACTCGTAAATCTGTCATCCGATGCATTGACATAGAACTCGCTAATACAAAAGTAAAATTTTTTCACCAACAACCCTATGGCTTCTAAGCAAACAACGTTACTTTATTTGCTAATTATATTTTGTGATAATTAGTGAGTGCAACCGTGTCATATTATTAAATTAAGTATTATATGTTTTATTGTACCAGTTACACACTGAAATGCAGTGATAGGCTATAATCTTGTTAATGTCTTAACTATCACTACATTTCTGTGGAGCTCTGGAATTCATAAATTTCTTTCATCTTGGTTTAGTGCTTGACATTGTAAGAAGCCCTATTCATATATATATTCACAGATTCACAGGTGCAGTGTCGCCTCACCTGGAAAGATGTTTGGACAACGGAGAGAGTTCGGCCGTCCGGCCCTTTCACTGTGACACCCCGAACTCCACATCAAATCCGTCCAAACCAATCTGGGTGAACTTTAATGACCAATAAATATAATTCCTCTCAGTGATCAGCTGTCTGAGTGATCCCCTGACTCTGAGAGGAAGGGGTGTCTATGGTCCACATGGTCAGGGTGTTGAGTTTACCAGGAGACAGAGACTGCAGGGACGAGAGGTTTTCTGTTGACTAATACACTGTGTGTGGACCCCGCTGGCAATTCTGGTGTTGTGACCCGAATCGAGACAAACACCAGGCTGCCCACTCCACCAACAACACGGCACAGCCGGACACATAACAGGGGACTTTACATCTCACAACACTGGATTCAGTGATGAAACCCGTGATTAATGTTGTTGTCCCACCGAAATCATAAGAAACGTCCATTCAGGTGTTTCTAAATACGAGCCCTCCCCCCACAGGTGACGTCACACAGGCGCATCCACGCTCCTGACGTCACACATGGGCTCCCCACAGCGGGATCTGTCAGCACGTGCGCGGTGTCTTACGTCCCCGCGCGCTGGTGAGCTCGAGCTTCATCGGTTTAACGGCTGGGCTACTAATCAGGTGACCAGCCCCTCCCCCACCCCTGTCAACAGAGGAGTCTGGAGCTCCGCCATTCCCATTGGTGCGAAACGATGTCAATCACTGGTTACAACCAATAGTGGAGGCGGACCAGCCGAGAGGGCGTTACCCCCGCTGACTCCGTCTCCCGAACTTTCCGTCACGGCGGGACAACCGTCAAAGTAAATGTCCGCTTTCTGATTTATTTCCATTTCCCTCCGAGGGAAGTTGGGGCGTTTGTGAAGCGTCTCCTGCGGCCGGAGTCTGATGTGTCGCTGAGAGGTAGGAGGAGACCGCTCGGCCCGTCGGTTTGATGCCGGTTCCCCGGGGAGGGAGAGGATGAAGACGGTGAGAGAGGGGGCGGACAGGATGTTTGTCCCGGTGGGGACAGGAGGGGCTCATCTGTGGAAATGTCTGAGCCCACAGTGGTGGCGATTCACCACATTGGGGGGCAAACACCGGCAGACTGTTGCCCTGCAAGCGGGGCCAATGGTCCGGGCAAAGTGACAATTATTTGTGTTTTGTTGAGACTGTACCGGGAATATGGTGTAAAATCCCGCTCCCCACACTAACACGGGTCACACAGACCAAAGAACAAACTGCCGGAGGAACTCAGTGGGTCGGGCAGCATCTGTGGAGGGAAATGGACCGTCAACATTTCGGGCCGAGACCCTCCCTCTGGACTGAGAGTGGACGGGAAATAGTCCGAGAAAAGAGGTGAGGGGTGGGGATGGGGCAAGAGCTGGGGAGTGAGAGGTGGATCCAGGTGAGGGGGAGGTGGGAAGGTGGAAATAGTGACGGGGGTGGGAGGTGAGTGGTTGGGGCAACACGGGGCTGCAGAAAATGGAAATTAATTCCATAGAGGATTAACAAAGAGGTTAGAGAGTATTTGTTATAGAGAGTGCAATGAAGATTCACCAGACTGATCCCTGGAGTGGTGGGGTCATCATATGAAGAAAGATCAAATGTGATAACCCTTTCATTTAGAGAATCGAGGACTGAGAGGTGAACACATTGAAATGCACAACATCATTACTGGCTGAACCAGGGATCCCAGTCTCTGAAAAAGGGGGTGGACTGTCCGGGACTGAGACAAGGGGAAATGTCTCCAATCCGAGGGTGGTGAATGTCTGTAAATCCCCACCACAGAGGCCGGTGAAGACTCAGTGATCGTCCTCACATAAAACAGAGGCCGGCAGATGTGTGGAGACCAGAGGGATCGAGGAAATGAGGATCGGGCAGAAACATGTGGCTGAGATGGGAGAGCAGCCTTCATCTTGTTGATGGTTAGAGGGGCTGATTGGCCAACTCCAGCTGTTTCTCACTTGATGTTTCAGTGTTCCTGTCCAGTGAAGTTGGAGGAATGTGAATAGAAATGAGTGTTTATAAACATGGAGGGATTTAAATGAAACCTGCACATTTCCGGTTTGGGTCTGAATTGTGTGTTGGACCGGGATGGGAATCGAGCCTGTGACTCTGTGACCTGGGGGTGGAGGGAAAGGGACAGGGACGATTTGGAGGGAAGAAGTAAAAATGTATCTGGTGTAAATATGGAATAATGTGGGAAATGCAGCGGATGGGTCTGGCAGCATGTGAGGGGCGAGGAGCGGAGTCACCGGTTCAGGTGGGAGACCCTCCACCCATCACGTGATCCCGTTTCCTGTTCACGTTTTCCCGCAGATCTGCAGCATCTGCCGGTCACTGCTGGAGTGTACGTGTAACTTCATCTTTCGCCCATTCAGACAAGGCAGTGAGATCCGGATCTGTCACGTCCTCTCGTTGTGGGTGGACAATGTTTTATTCTGCAATATTTTCAGCATGTTTCCATATAACCACATAACAATTACAGCATGGAAACAGGCCATCTCGGCCCTTCTAGTCCGTGCCGAATGCTTACTCTCACCAAGTCCCAGACCTCAGACCATAACTACTGGGCCGAGGCCTGGGACTAGGCCTCATTCCACTGTTTTTACCTGCTGAATGGCAGCCAATGTTTCTGGGTGTCTGACCCATTCATATGAGAACTTAGCCTTTTGTATTTATCTGAGCTTTTCATAAATGTGTACAGTTTAGTTCAGCTTCACTCCAGAATTTCCAAAGCAACAACCCAGTCAGTCAAATAGTTCCACACAATTAAAGTAGTTTACAGTATTACATTTTAATTTTATTTTGTATTACTTATATAATTTAACTATTTAATATGTATATTCTTATTTTAAATCAAAGGTAAAAATCTATTGTTATGAATTAAATTCTGTTGCTGCTGTAGAGACAACAAATTACATAAGATCAGCCAGTGCTATTAAACCTGATTCTGATAATTGGTCTGGGAGACCCACCACCGGTCACCTGATCCCAGTTACCGCAGATCGTAATGCGAGATTGAAGCCTTTTCTATTTATTGGTGTTCATCAGTTCAGTTAACTTTTCCTCTGTGGTTCCAAAGCAGAAGCTCAGTCTGTCTAATATTTCCACACAATTAAAATGGGGACTTATCATGTACTGAGCTACAGCTGCAGAGAAAGTGCAGTGCAGATAGACATATGGGGCAGGGTCACGTCGAGTTACATTGTGAGGTCGAGTCCATTTTATTGGACTGGAGACCATTAATTTGGCCTAGAACTGCAGACAGGAAGCTGTCCATGAGCCTGGTGGTATGCGCTTTAAGGCTTTTGCATCTCTTCCCCGATGGAGGTTTGGGTTTGCAGCAATAATGTCCAAAGTTGTGGGCATCTTTGAGTACAAGGCCTGCTTTCCCAAGGCAGGGGAAGTGTAGGAAGAGTCCATAGAGGGGAGGCTTGTTTCTATGATGTTTCCAGATGAGACCAAAGTTCTCTGCAGTTCCTTGCAGTCATGGGCATAGCTTTAGCCATACGAAGTTGTGAAGTATCGAGAAGAAGCTCAGAGACCTCGGCCTTCACCCTGCCTTGTGTAGCTGGATCCTGGACTTCCTGTCAGATGGCTGGCAGGTGGTAAGAGAGGGATCCCTCACCTCTGTCTCTTTGACCCTCAGCACACATGCCCCACAGGGTTGAATCCTTGGCCCCCTCCTTTACTCTCTGTGCACCCATGACTTGTGTCACCACCCACAGCTCCAATCTGTTAATTAAATTTGCTGATGACACTATATTGATTGACCTAATCCCAAATAATAACTTTCAATTGATCAAATGCTTCCTGACAAGTCTCGGTCCAAACAGACTTTTCACCCTTCTTCAGGAGATTAGTCAGAGGAAGAGCGATATCAGCAAAGTTCTTACACAACTTACGATAATATCCAACCATTCCCAGAAACCTTCCAAGAGCCTTCTTACCAGTCTGTCACAAAAACTGTGGGTCAACTGTCTACGAAAAATAACAAGATGGCTTGAGTGGCAAAAATAGATTGAGGTGCTTTTATTTACAAAAATAGTGGAACAACAAAAACTTGGATGTCCACATGAAAACAAGAAGATTTTTTTAAAAAATACTATAATATATATATATATATATATATATATATATACACACACACAGCTTGCAATTGTCACCTGTCTGGTTAACAACCACCCTCAGACTAAACAACAAAAAAAACACCCAAAGCCTTGGTAACCCAAGGTTTATAACTGCTAAGCCAATCCCCCTAACCAAAAGCTAATTAACTCAATTATCTTCCACTTCACACAATCTGAAACTCTACCACCAGTTCTCACAATAAACACATAGACTTCATCACAGGATTCACCATTTCCAGGTTAAATAACTTAAATAAACCCCAAAACTTTACCACAAGATGAGTAATTAGGTAACATAACCCTTGTCCCAGGTAAAGATGGTATCCTCCACCATCGGCACACCTGTGCAGGTTGCTGCTGCCTCTATATAAGACAGCTCTATGCAGCAGCTCTGTTTCAGACCCAGTGACTGTGGAGGAGAGAAACGTCAGATTATCATGACACTTCGGCAAAACACTTATTGGAAAGACGAATATGATTAAATTGACCTGAGATAATAAAACTGTGACATAGTGTGTTTCTTTTTTTCATACCTATTACTGCTGGGGATGAGTGTAAAATTGTGACTGTTGATTTATTGTGATGCCTGCACTCACCACAATAACAAAGGGGAATAATGTGTGTGGATGACCCTTTGAGTGTTTTACCGAGTGTGCCCTGAGACGTCTGTAATCAGTGACGGGCCTTCGTCACACAGTCGGAACAGGAACTTCAGAAATGGCCTGAATTTTGCCTGCACAGAAGCCAACTTGCCTTGACCTACAACACAGCCAAGACAGATCACAGTGGCATGGCCAAATTCACTCTTAGCTAAGTCAACTGTAAGATTGGCCCTGGAAAGCCTGTCAAACAGCTCTTCTACTACAGAGATATGCTCTTCCCAAGTGTCACTCCCTGTGACTAAGTCATCAATATAGGCATCTGTGTGTCCTAACCCTTGAATTACAGAATCAATCATTCTCTGGAATGTTCCTGGAGCATATTTCATTCCAAATGGCGAAACATTGTATTCATACAACCCAGAAGGTGTCACAAATGCAGAAATTTCTCTACCTCAGTCCGTCAATGGAACACACCAATACCCTTTCAACAGATCAATCTTTGTAAGAAATTAGCTTTTCCAACCTTATCAATGCAATCATCCACCCTAGGGATAGGATAGGCATCTGTTTTTGTTACTGCATTTACCTTCCTATAATCAGTGCAAAATCTAACTCTACCATCAGGTTTGAGCACAATAATGCAGGGTGAGCTCCAATCTGATGTTGAAGGCCTAATAATACTATTTCCCAGCATATATTCAATTTCTTGCTCAGCCAATTTACACTTTTCTACGTTCATGCGATATGGGTGTTGTTTAATCGGTTTGGCTTGACCAATATCTACGTCATGTACTGCGACCGTGGTTTACTTGGGAGCATCAGGAAATAAATCTTTAAAATTCAGAATTAATTCCTTCAGCTGTTGTTGTTGCTTTGGCTGCAGATGAGCCAACTTGTTGTCAATGTCTTCGAGAACAACCGAGTTCATTAGTCTAACCGGGACCATGTTTGGCTTGTGAAAAGTCTCAGATGAGTCAATTGTTTCATTCTCAGGATTGCCAGATTGATATGTTTGACAACACTCACCGATGGTGCCTGCTTGTCAGAATAAGGCTTTATCATATTGATGTGTACTACCTGTGTTAGTTTACATCGGTCGTGTGTTTTAATAACATAATTCACATCATTAATTTGAGAGACTATTTCATACAGTCCATTGAATTTCGCCTGAAGTGGATTTGTCAACATTGGAGATAAGGCAAGCACATTATCCCTCACCTTGTATTTTCTTTTGTTTTGATCCGCTTATCAAACCAACACTTCATTTTGTTTTGAGAAATCTTCAAGTTTTGTCTCGCTAGACGACAGGCTTGGTGTAGTTTATTTCTGAACTTCAAAACATAGTCTAACAAGTTAACATGTACATCCCCATCAATCCACTGTTCCTTTAACAAGGTCAAAGGTCCCCTCACTCTGTGACCAAATACAAGTTCAAATGGACTAAAGCCCAGTGAGTGATTCCTGTACCGACTCTCTTAAGCCTGATTTATACTTGTGTGTCAAATGTATGCGACAGGCACCACATACACACACTGCACCCTACGCCGTTGGGTGACGTGCACCTCCTCTAAAAAGTAACTCACGCGTCGTGGCGACACAGACAACAACAACTGTGATTGGTTCGTTTGATAGCATCGCATTTCCGGTTGCTTTTCTCCACCATGTCTGTACACTGATGCAAAATAAATGGTTGGAGACAATGAACCAAATCGTCAAATCTACCTGCCGACATCCAAAAATATTTGAAATGCATTTCCTCGTCCATGTCTCTCACGAAGAAGCTCAACAGTGTCAGAGAAACCCCACCGCCAACTTGCGTTTTGGTGGTGAAGTGTATAGCGATGCAGACACAACTACGCATGCTCGCTACGGCGTAGGGCTATGCAAAAATTAAATTGGGCCTACGGTGTAGGATACGGCGTATCCCGAATGCACAAGTATAAATCAGCCTTTATGGTGAACAAAAGCAAATGTATTCCTTCACCCCAGTGTTTTCCATTTTCAACACAGTATGTCTTAATCATTGTTTTGAGGGTAGAATGAAATCTTTCTAAAGCCCCTTGTGATTCCGGATGGTACGCAGACGATGTAATTTGTTTAGGTCCCAGTTCATAAACTACCTGCTGGAATAATCCAGATGTAAAATTACTTCCTTGATCAGACTGGATTTCTTTAGGCAAACCAAATAAAGTAAAAAACTTGTTAAGAGCCTTCGTCACAGTTTTAGCTTTAATATTTCTGAGAGGTATTGCCTCTGGGAATCTGGATGCAGTACACATAATAGTTAGTAAATACTGATGGACAGCTTTAGTCTTTGGCAATGGGCCAACACAATCCACTATAAATTTGGAAAAGGGTTCACCGAATGCAGGTATAGGCCGGAGTGGGGCCACTGGGGTGACCTGATTAGGTTTACCCACAACTTGACAAGTGTGACAGGTTCTGCAAAAGGTCACAATATCTTTCCTCAAATTCGGCCAGTAAACTTCTTTCATAATCCTGTTTACAGTTTTATTCACTCCGAAATGGCCACCGAAGGGCATACTGTGGGCCAAAGTTAAAATTTCAGTCCTATGAACTTTAGGAACTACAACTTGGTGAACAATTGCCCATTCCTCACTCGCAGGTATAGCAGGTGGCCTCCACTTCCTCATTAACACTCCATCCTTGAGATAATACCCCACTGCCATTTTCTTAATCTCATCATCTGAGAGAGATGTTTCTTATAAAGCTTCAATCTCAGGGTCTTGGTTCTGTTCTGCTATAAACTCCTTCCTAGACAGGGATGAATCTTCCTCATCAGACTTACTACCTGAATCCTGTTGAAACAATGAAGGCTGAAAGGTCCCTGACAAGTCATCAAAAGCTGAATCCTGGTCACCCTGATTTTGGCTATCATGGGTATCAGAATCATGCTGCACAGAACCGTCTGCATTGGCAGACTTTTTAGCCGTACTTCGAGTTACTGCGATAAATGTTAAAATCCATCTGTGGGTCGTTAGTGGTTGGCTTAGCTGGCAACTGCACTGCAGGAACAACATTACCATCTACCAGGTCATTCCCTGACAGCAAAGTAACATCTTCCACTGGTAAACTGGAGCATAATCCGATCTTAACAGGTCCCAAAACCAACCCTGACTGTAAAGTTACCTTGTGCAATGGCACAGAAACAATGCTGCCTCCAATGCCTTTAATAAGATTTACCTCATCACTGTTCGTCTCATCACCAAACTTTAGAACGCTGTCTCATGGAAGTGACTGAAAAGCCCCAGTATCTCGAAGAATTTTCACTGGTACCGGTGTTGACCCTTCCATTACTAATACAAACCCATCTGACATAAAATGATCAAATCCTTTCTTAACTCAGTCAGACCTCTCAGTCCTTAACTGAGCCTCAACAGAATGTTCAGAACCCTTTGAGTTTATAGGTGCTTCAACATACTGATCACAGGCATTTGGGACTGTCTCCTTTTCCTTCTTCAGGACAGAACAATTAGCCATCATATGACCAGCTTTTTTTACAATAGTAACAAGTAAGACCAGAATATTTCTCCTTCAACTGCTTCCCTTCATCCTTACTCTTGTCACTAGTCCCAGCTTTAATTTCTGGTTTACCCTGGTTATCCCTGCTACTCTTTTGGAAGGTCTTATTCTGGGTAAACTTAACCTTATGAGTTAAAGCAAACACATCTGCTAATCTAGCAGACTCCTGCAAAGTGGCAGCATCCTTTTCATCTAAATACATCTTTATGTCATCAGGAACGCACATTTTGAATTCTTCAATTAAAACCAACTCTTTCAAGCTGTTAAAATCATCATTTACATTTTTATATGGGCACCAGCGGTCAAAACACACAAACTTCTCATCAGCAAATTCCATATAAGTTTGGTTCAGAGATTTCCTCAAATTTCTAAACTTTTGCCTGTACGCTTCTGGGACCAACTCGTAAGCTTTGAGCACAGCCTGTTTCACTGTGTCATAATCAGTTGCTTCATCAACTGTCAAAGCAGAATAGGCTTGCTGAGCCTTCCCCTTAATTACACTTTGTAAGAGAATAGGCCAACCCTCTTTTGGCCACTTTAAACTCTGAGCAACCGTCTCAAATTGCTGTAAGTATTTATCAACCTCTGCCTTTTCAAATGGAGGTACCAATTGAACTTCTCAACTGGCCTCAAACTTATCACCAGAGTCTAACGTGAGACAGCTTTGCTACAATCTTTCTATCTTTTCCAACTTGAACAACCACTGTCTTTCTGCTTCCTCTCTGTTCTTCTGCCTCTCCTCTCTGTTTTCCTGCCTCTCCAGCCTCAAACTGCCTCTGCCTTTCCACAGCCTCCATCTTTAATTTTCCTAACTTGTACTGGAGCTCAAGCTGACTCGGTTACTTTCAGGAAACACCTCCAACTCCTGCACTTTAAACACACCCTTAGATACATAATGCTCAGTTATGATCTTCTGCATCTGTGCCCTTCTCATTGTCAATTTCACCTTAGCAAGTTTTAGCCTTTTAGCAATACTCAACAACTCAATCCTTCTGGTGTCCTTTAGTGCCTCAGAGGTTGGCGCTTCCAGACATCTATCAACATCCATTGCTGCTGATTTTCCACACACAAATAAATCAAAAGGGATTTCTCCAATGAAATCGATAATTAATCAATACACCCCCAAATCTGTTCATATCCCAGGCGCAGGCCACAATTTTATTATGAACCATAACACTTTAGAAATAAACCAGCAGCAACAAACTACAACTGGAGTCTGGTTTTGATGTTAAATCCACTATCTTTAATAGTATCTACTTATAATATCATAACTTAAGCAAGATAAGCAAAAGTTAACCGTGCTATGTGTATATGTGTGTGTAAATATAACTCCCAAACTATTGAGCTCAGGGGAAACAAGGCTTAGTCTTGAGATGGTGAATTATGAAAGTTCAGTTCATCCACAGAATAGGTGATGAGACAGAGAGATATTTGTAGTCCAGGGTAAATGTTGAGAGAAGGCAATTATGTCAAATTCCACAGGTTCCACAGTGGTAAAACAAGAGAACAGTAGCTGTAGAATTTATCCGTTGTCGTTTCACATCCACATATGAATTATCACCGAAAGTGACTTGTCACAAGGGGTATTGTCTTCAAGTGAATTTCCACACCACACCCAGGCAAGGGTTAACACATAAGTGGTCTCCACAGGATACCCCAAATCCGATCCACTCCTATTGATCAAACAAGGTGACAACCACACGTTCGATGTATGCTGAGTTGATAATTAACCCACCCTTGTCGGCATAGGAAAGTTCGAAACAATGACCTTTGGCCACTCGTTCCCTGGTTTCGATCCTTCCATTTTCCCGCCTTTGTCTCCATCTGAATCTGAGTGTCTGTGTCCTCAGTTAAAACTAAACAAGCTGTGAGTGATGTAAACAAGCTGAAAGTCAGACTGATTCACTTTCTTAATCTCTCTCTCTCGCTCCACAGCAAACGAAACCTTGTGATTCATAACAACAGTAACTCCCCATTGTGAACTGACTGGTGTGTCAGTAGTTCGGATGACCGGGTGAATCCTTTCCCACATTCTGAGCAGGTGAACGGCTTCTCCCTAGTGTGAACTTGCTGATGACTCTGTAGGTGGGATAACTGAGTGAATCTCTTCCCACAGACTGAGCAGGTGAATGGCTTCTCCCCAGTGTGAACTTGCTGATGTCTCTGTAGGGTGGATGACTGAGTGAATCTCTTCCCACATTCTGAGCAGGTGAAAGGTTTCTCCCCAGTATGAACTCGCTGATGAATCTGTAGGTAGGATGACTGAGTAAATCTCTTCTCACAGACTGAGCATGTGAATGGCCTCTCCCCGGTGTGAACTGACTGGTGTGCCAGTAGTTGGGATGACCGAGTGAATCCCTTCCCACAGTCTGAGCAGGTGAGTGGTCTCTCTTCAGTGTGAACTGATTGGTGTGCCATTAGTTTGGACGACTGAGTGAATCCTTTCCCACATTCTAAGCAGGTGAATGGCCACTCCCCACTGTGAACTGACTGGTGTGCCAATAGTTTGAATGACTGAGTGAATCCTTTCCCACATTCTAAGCAGGTGAACGGCTTCTCCCCAGTGTAAACTCGCTGATGACTCTGTAGTTGGGACAACTGAGTGAATCTCTTCCCACAGACTGAGCAGGTGAATGGCTTCTCCCCAGTGTGAACTTGCTGATGTCTCTGTAGGGTGGATGAGTGAGTGAATCGCTTCTCACATTCTAAGCATGTGAACGGCTTCTCCCCAGTGTGAACTCGCTGATGACTCTTTAGGTGGGATAACTGAGTGAATCTCTTCCCACAGACTGAGCAGGTGAATGGCTTCTTCCCAGTGTGAACTCGTTGATGTCTCCTTAGTTGGGATGACTCAGTGAATCTTTTCCCACAGACTGAGCAGGTGAACGGCTTCTCCCCAGTGTGAACACGCTGATGTCTCTGTAGGTGGGATAACTGAGTGAATCCCTTCCCACATTCTAAGCAGGTGAACGGCTTCTCCCCAGTGTGAACTTGCTGATGTCTCTGTAGGCTGGATGAGTGAGTGAATCCCTTCCCACAGACTGAGCAGGTGAACGACTTCTCCCCGGTGTGAACTCGCTGATGACTCTGTAGGTGGGATAACTGAGTGAATCTCTTCCCACATTCTGAGCAGGTGAAAGGCTTCTCCCCAGTGTGAACACGCTGATGTACCCGTAGGTGGGATGACTCAGTGAATCTCTTCCCACAGTCTGAGCAGGTGAACGGCTTCTCCCCAGTGTGAACTCGCTGGTGTCTCTGTAGGGTGGATGACTCAGTGAATCTCTTCCCACAGTCTGAGCAGGTGAACGGCTTCTCCCCAGTGTGAACTCGCTGGTGAGCCATTAGGTTAGATGACCAAGTGAATCCCTTCCCAGAGTCTGAGCAGGTGAACGGCTTCTCCCTGGTGTGAACTCACTGGTGAGCCATAAGGTCAGATAACTAAGTGAATCCTTTCCCAGAATTTCAGCAGATGACCAGCCTCTGCCCAGTGTGAACTGACTGGTGTGTCCACAGGTGGGAAGACCGACTGAGTCTCTTCTCACACACAGAACAGATGAATGGCCTTGTCCAGTGTGAACTTGCTGGTGGACCTTCAGTTGAGATAACCGACTGAATCCATTCCCACTGTGTAAAATGACGGGTGTGCCAGTCAGTCAGATGACCGAGTGAATCCCTCCCAACAGTCTGACCAGGAAGGATGGTCGATTGAATCCCTTGCTCCACTTCTTAAATATCTAGACAGAGACAGCAAAACTGGTGTGCCGTGTTTGCGATTCCTGGAGACAAATTCCTTCTTATTTTTAACCTGTAAAAAGATCATCAAAATCCATCAGTGGGTGTAGGACAACATTTCAGATGAGATTACTTGAGTTGCCAAGGTTTGATCTGGTATCACACCGTTACAGTGAGGTCCAAGAAATCATCTTCTGACTGGGCACAGTGCTGGTATCTGGAATGACCATCAATTCCCTGATGCTCTTCCTGTCTCTATAAGAATGGGGCATTTCTGCCATCTCCAATCTGTGACTTGGCTCAGTTTGACTCTCTCCATTGTTATTATCCCCTGTTCCTGCTGAGCAGCATGGGTGCCTGGCCCCACAGTAACTGAAACAGTCTCACGCAAATTGTCTTTCTTGATGTGTAGCGAGGATTTTCTTTTATGTATTATTAACTTAAAGTGCCACAGTTTTAACGCCATATAAAAAATTCCTGCTGAGATGAATGGTTGGTCCACACAGCTGTTAAAAGGACTTAGAGTGAATTTTTGTATTATTTCAGGTTCTTGTCACAGTCACAGAAAATTACAGCACAGAAACAGGCCCTTTGGGCCATCTGGTTTGTGCTGAACTATTTAAACCACCCACTCCCATACCCCTACCATCCAGGTACCTATGCAAACCTCTTAAATGTTGAAATTGAGCTCGCATGCACCACTTGTGCTGGCTGCTCATTCCACACCCGGATGACCATCTGTGTGAAGAAGTTTCCCCTAATGTTCCCCTTAACGTTTCACCTTTCACCCTTAACCCATGGCCTCTTGTTGTAGTCCCACCCAATCCCAGTGGAGAAAGTCAGCTTGCTTTTACCCTATCTATGCCCCTCTATCACAAACAAATCGCCCCTCAGTATTCCACATTCCAAGGAATAAATTCCTGACCCGTTCAATCTTTCCTTATAACCCAAGTCCTCCAGACCTGGCAACATCCTTGTGAATTTTCTCACAACTCTTTCAACCTCTTTTACAACTTTCATGTAGGTAGGTGACCAAAACTGTACACAATACTCCAAATTAGGCCTCACCAATGTCTTATACAAGTCAACATAACGTCCATCTATTGTTGTCAGTACTTTGGTTCATGAAGGCCAATGGACTGAAATCCTGCTTTCCGTCTCTATCTTACTGTGATACCACTTTCAGTGAACTAAGGACCTGTATTCCCAGGTCCCTTTCTTCTACAACAGTCCACTGTGCCCGACCAGTCACTGTGAAAAACCTGCCTTGGTAGGTCATACCAAAGTGCAACAACTCGCACTTGTCTGCATTAAATTCAATTTTCCGCTTCTCAAACCATTTTCCCAGCTGGTCCAGATCGCACTGCAAGTCATGATAGTCTTCCTCGCTGTCCACTACACCACCAATCTTGGTGTCATTCACAAATTTGCTGATCCAGTTAACCACACTATCATCCAGATTACTGATATAAATGACAAACAACAACAGATCCAGCACTGATCCCTATGACACACCACTAGTCACAGGCCTCCAGTCAGAGAGGCAACCATGTGCTACCACACTCTGGCTTCTCCCAAAGCCAGTGTCTCATCCAATTTACTATCTCATCTTGAATGCTGAGTGACTGAACCTTCTTGACCAACCTCCCATATGAGACTTTGTCAAGTGCCTTGCTAAAGTCCATGTAGACAACATCCACTGCCTTGCCTTCATCCACTTTCCTGATAACTTCCTCGAGAGACTCTATAAGATTGGTTAGACATGACCTACCGTGCACAAAGCCATGCTGTCTAACCTTTATCAGTCCACACCTAACCAAATACTTACAGTATATATCCGGTTCCTGCACAAATGTTCCAATAACTTACCCGAAAACTATTGGGAAGCTTTCAGAAACGAACAGCAGACAACTAAAAAAAAGTCAAATGAGCTCAGGGTGTGGAATCATGATATTGTAGTCATTAATGGGTCTTGGTAGCACCCAACAGTCTGAGGCATTTAGAGGAACAAAATATCCCGGGCCTCAATATCTCTTGAAAAGCAAGGTTCCCTGCACCTGTAACTTTTCAACTTTTATTTTGGCAGGCATGTACAAACTCCACATCCTCAAAATTTCACTTCTGAAGGCCTCCCACTTACCAAGTACTCTTTTGCCAGAAAGCAGCCTGTCCCAAACCACACTTGTCAGATCCTTTCTCATACCATCAAAATTGACCTTTCTCCAATTTTGAATCAACCCGTGGTCCAGACCTCTCTTTTTCCATATTTACTTTGAGTCTCATGGCATATGATCACTAATTTCTGTCACCAGCCCTGGATCATTTCCTAACAGCTTATTGTACACTTCTACGTCAGGAATTCTAATTACTGATTAAGGGCACATTTGACAAACTCTACCCCATCTAGTCCTTTAACAGTATGGGAGTCCCAGTCAATATATAGAAAGTTAAAATCAGTTACTGAATCAACCTTTGTTTCTTGGCATGATCTGTGATCTCTCTACAAATTTGTTCCTCTAAATCCCTCAGACTGTTGGGTGCAACCAAGTCCTAATAATGGCTACAATATCATAATTCCCTGTCCTGAGGTCATCTGGCTTTCCTGTGATGCTTCTTGCATTGTGATATACACAGCACAGCACATTCATCGCACCATGCTCAACCATTTGATTGCTGACTCTATCTGAGGTCTGAACAACATCTGACTGGTGTCAAGAAAACAAACTCTCGCTCATTGTCACAAAAACAAAGGAGCCGATTGTGGACTACAGCAGGAATGGAGACAGGCTAACCCCTATTGACATCAATGGATCTGGGGTTCAGACGGTGAACAGCTTTAAGTTCCTCAGCATAAACATCACCAAGGATCTCACATATAACCATATAACAATTACAGCATGGAAACAGGCCATCTCGGCCCTTCTTGTCCACGCTGAATGCTTACTCTACCCTAGTCCCACCGACCTGCACTCAGCCCATAACCCTCCATTCCTTTCCTGTCCATACAGCTATCCAATTTTACTTTAAATGACAATATCGAGCCTGCCTCTACCAATTCTACTGGAAGCTCATTCCACACAGCTACCACTCTCTGAGTAAAGAACTTCCCCTCATGTTACCCCTAAACTTCTGCCCCCGACTCTCAACTCATGTCCTCTTGTTTGAATCTGCCCCACTCTCAATGGAAAAAGCCTATACACGTCAACTCTATCTATCCCCCTCATAATTTTAAATACCTCTGTCAAGTCCCCCCTCAACCTTCTACGCCCCAAAAAATAAAGACCCAACTTGTTCAACCTTTCTCTGTAACTGAGGTGCTGAAACCCAGGTAGCATTCTAGTAAATCTCCTCTGTACTCTCTCTATTTTGTTTACATCTTTCTGATTATTCGGTGACCGGAACTGTACACAATACTCCAAATTTGGCCTTACCAATGCCTTGTACAATTTTAATATTACATCCCAACTCCTATACTCAATACTCTGATTTATAAAGGCCAGCACACCAAAAGCTTTCTTCACCACCCTATCGACATGAGATTCCACCTTCAGGGAATGATGCACCATTACTCCCAGATCCCTCTGTTCTACTGCATTCTTCAATGCCCTACCATTTACCATGTATGTCCTATTTTGATTAGTCCTACCAAAATGTAGCACCTCACACTTACCAGCATTAAACGCCATTTGCCATCTTTCATGTACATGGTCTGTACATACCGGCTGTGTTGTAAAAAGAGCACAACAGCACCTCTTTCACCTCAGACGGTTGAAGAAGTTGGGGATGGGGCCCAAAATCCAAAGGTCTTTCTACAATTGAGAGCATCCTGACTGGCTGCATCACTGCCTGGTATGGGAACTGTACTTCCCTCAATCGCAGGAACCTGCAGAGAGTGGTGCGGACAGCCCAGCGTGTCTGTAGATGTGAACTTCCCACTATTCAGGACATTTACAGAGACAGGTGTGTAAAAGGGGCCCAAAGGATATTGGGGAGCCAATTCACCACAACCACAAACTGTTTCTGCTGCTACCATCCAGGAAACGGTACCACAGCAAAAGGACCAACAGGCTCCGGGACATCATCTTCTACCAGGCCATCAGACTGATTAATTCATGCTGATACAATTGCATTTCTATGTTATATTGACTGTCCTATGTATAAACTATCTGTTATGAATTACTGTGAACTGCACTTTTAACATTTAGATGGAGATGTAAAGATTTCTACTCCTCATGTATATGAAGGATGTATGCAATAAAGTCAATTCCATTCAATTCACCCACTCCACTATCTGTTCTGTCATTCTGGCTCCCATTCCCCTCTACAACTTATTTTAACCACATCACCCTCTCCCCACACTAGCACTAGCGAGCCTCACCACTGGGATATTAGTCCCCTCTTGTTCTGTTCCCTTCACTAACAAATCCCCTATCACCCCTTTGATTTTTCTCTGCCAGGTAATCTCAACAGTTTCTAAAGTGGTTCCACCTGTTGTTGTGTGGGATGGACACAAGAGTACTCTGTGATGGCTATTTAACCTCATTCCCCTTCCTGACTCTCACCCAGTTTCCTGTATCCTGCACCTTGGGTGTAACTCACCTCTCTTCATGTCATATCTATCCCAACGCACCCCCAACTCCTGGATGATCTGGAATTCATCCATTTCAAGTTCCAACTCCTTAAACTGCAGGGTTACAAGCTGCAGCTGGATGCACATCTTGTACGTCATGGCATCAGGGACACTGGAGGTCTCCCCACCTTCCCACCAATCTCCCCTCAAATTTGTAATGACCAGTGTACACATAAAGCTTGTATTATGCAATTTTTCCACATGTGCACAGTGAATTTTATATAGAGAGGTATTCATTTTAACAGCTGTCAAATCACTGTCTATAAGAACTTTGATCTCCTCTGGGTTTGTTTAAGTTCATCTGCACTCTCACACAACCTAAGTTGCAGGCCTGTAACAGGTAATGATGGATTTTCTTGCCAGAGCTTTTGCACACGGTCCATGTGTCATTTGCTTGCTAAATGACGCTTAAAAGTCAGATTTCCAAATATCACTCCACTTCTTCCCACTTTCAAATTCTCCAGCAACTTTTGCATCACCACAATACACACAGGTAACACCAGTTTCTGTATTGTACACAAATATTTCCCCTGAACCCTCCCCCAGGTGACTGACGGTGGTGAACTCAGTGATGGCAATGCCAATGAATATGAAGGGAAGGGCAGTAGTCTGTCTCATTGGAGTCTGGCACATTTGTGATGTGAAAGCTACTTGTTGCCCAGGACAAAGGTGTTGGATTTCATTATGTACCCAGAGAGAGTGGGACAAAACATGTTCTCACGGGTAGAAAAGTCCAGAACAGGAGGAGGTAGAACAAGCAACAGACACAAAATGCTGGAGGAACTCAGCAGGCCAGGCAGCATCTATGGAAAAGAGTACTAATGCTGAGTTCCTCCAGCAATTTGTGTGTGTTGCTCGGATTTCCAGCATCTGCAGATTTTCTCTTGTTTGTGACTGGAGGCAGAACAAAGGTGATTTTCACAACAGCTGATGTAAAAGATTTTGTTCCCTTTCTCCGAGTTCCCGATCCTTGCATTTAGACAGCTGGAGCTCAGCTCTGTCTGAGAGACCCATCGGTTCCCATTCCCTCATCAGCCGGAAGCTCCCCGGGGCCCGTGTACGGATGGTGGGGCTGAGAGAGAGGGAAGAGAGCAGGACTGTCCCGGGATTGCGGGTCACGGAGTCCGGAGTCACAGCAACTACCCGAAGTCGGTGTTGAAAACGCCGCCCGGTGAGACCCCCAACCCGGAGATCCCTTCTCACCTCAACCGATCATCCGGGGCCTTTTGTGCACCGCGCGCTGGTGAGCTCGAGCTTGGTCGGTTTAACGGCCGGGCTACTAATCACGTGAGCAGCCCCTCCCCCACCGCTGTCAAAAGAGGAGTCAGGCGCTGCACTATTCCCATTGGTACGAAGCGATGTCAATCACTGCTTCCAGCCAATAGCGGAGGCGGACCAGCCGAGAGGGCGTTACCCCCGCTGACTCCGTCTCCCGAACTTTCCGTCACGGCGGGACAACCGTCAAAGTAAATGTCCGCTTTCTGATTTATTTCCATTTCCCTCCGAGGGAAGTTGGGGCGTTTGTGAAGCGTCTCCTGCGGCCGGAGTCTGATGTGTCGCTGAGAGGTAGGAGGAGACCGCTCGGCCCGTCGGTTTGATGCCGGTTCCCCGGGGAGGGAGAGGATGAAGACGGTGAGAGAGGGGGCGGACAGGATGTTTGTCCCGGTGGGGACAGGAGGGGCTCATCTGTGGAAATGTCTGAGCCCACGGTGGTGGCGATTCACCACATTGGGGGGCAAACACCGGCAGACTGTTGCCCTGCAAGCGGGGCCAATGGTCCGGGCAAAATGACAATTATTTGTGTTTTGTTGAGACTGTACCGGGAATATGGTGTAAAATCCCGCTCCCCACACTAACACGGGTCACACAGACCAAAGAACAAACTGCCGGAGGAACTCAGTGGGTCGGGCAGCATCTGTGGAGGGAAATGGACCGTCAACATTTCGGGCCGAGACCCTCCCTCTGGACTGAGAGTGGACGGGAAATAGTCCGAGAAAAGAGGTGAGGGGTGGGGATGGGGCAAGAGCTGGGGAGTGAGAGGTGGATCCAGGTGAGGGGGAGGTGGGAAGGTGGAAATAGTGACGGGGGTGGGAGGTGAGTGGTTGGGGCAACACGGGGCTGCAGAAGATGGAAATTAATTCCATAGAGGATTAACAAAGAGGTTAGAGAGTATTTGTTATAGAGAGTGCAATGAAGATTCACCAGACTGATCCCTGGAGTGGTGGGGTCATCATATGAAGAAAGATCAAATGTGATAACCCTTTCATTTAGAGAATCGAGGACTGAGAGGTGAACACATTGAAATGCACAATAACATTACCGGTTGAACCAGGGATCCCAGTCTCTGAAAATGGAGGTGGACTGTCCGGGACTGAGATGAGGGGAAATGTCTCCACTCTGAGGGTGGTGAATGTCTGTAAATCCCCACCACAGAGGCCGGTGAAGACTCAGTATCGTCCTCACATAAAAAAAAGAGACCAGCAGATGTGTGGAGACTGAAGGGATCGAGGAAATGAGGATCGGGCAGAAACATGTGGCTGAGATGGGAGAGCAGCCGCCATCTTGGTGATGGCTCGAGGGGCTGAATGGCCACCTCCTGCTGATTCTCACTTCGTGTTTCAGTGTTCCTGTCCAGTGAGCCCGGAGGAATGTGAATAGAAAGTAGAAACATAGAAAAACTGCAGCAGTATAGAGGCCCTTCGGCCCACAATGCTGTGCCGAACATGTTCTTACCTCAGAAATTACCCAGGGTTACCCATAGCCCTCTGTTTTTCTAAGCTCCATGTACCTGTCCAGGAGTCTCTTCGAAGACCCTATTGTAGCCCATTCCACACACCACTCTCTGTGTAAAAAAACTTACCCCTGACATCTCCTCTGTACCTAATCTCCAGCACCTTAATCCTGTGTCCTCTTGTGGCCACCATTTCAGCCCTGGGAAAAAGCCTCTGACTGTCCACACGATCAATGCCTCTCATCATCTTATACACCTCTATCAGGTCAGCTCTCATCCTCCGTCGGTCCAAGAAGAAAAAGCCGAGTTCACTCAACCTATTCTCATAAGACATGCTCCCCAGACCCAGCAACATCCTTGTATATCCCCTCTGCACTCTTTCTGTGGTTTCCACATCCTTCCTGTAACGAAGCGACCAGAATTGAGCATAGTACTTCAAGTGCAGTCTGACCAGAGTCCTACATTACCCTTCGCCTTTTAAATTCAATCCCATGGTTGATTAAGGCCAATGCACCGTATGCCTTCTTAACCACAGAGTCAACCTACGCAGCAGCTTTGAGTGTCCTATGGACTCGGACCCCAAGATTCTCCTGGCGGAGAATCTCACCTGGTCCCTAACACCAGCTCCATAGCAAAGAAAGCCCAGCAGTGTCCTTACTTTCTGTGAAGGCTGAGGAAGGTCCATCTCCCACCCTCCGTCCTCACCACATTCTACAGAGGACGTATCGAGAGCATCCTGAGCAGCTACATCACTGTCTGGTTCGGAAACCATCTCGGATCGCAAGACCCTGCAGTGGATACTGAGGTCAGCTGAGAAGATCATCGGGGTCTCTCTTCCCACCATTGGAGACACTTACACCACCCACTGCATCCGTAAAGCAAACAGCATTGTGAAGGACCCCATGCACCCCTCATACAAACTCTTCTCCCTCCTGCCACCTGGCAAAAGGCACCGAAGTTTTCAGGCCCTCACGACCAGTCTATGTAACAGTTTTTTTCCCCCCCAAGTATTCAGACTCCTCAATACTCAGAGCCTGGACTGACACCAACCTACTGTCTTGTTTATTATTTATTGTAATGCCTGCACTGTTTTGCACACTTTATGCAGTCCTCAGTAGGTCTGGAGTCTCGTGTAATTTTGTGTGTTTTTTTTTTACGTAGTTCAGTGTAATTTTTGTATTGTTCATGTAGCACCATGGTCCTGAAAAACATTGTCTCATTTTTACTGTGTACGGTACCAGCAGTTATGGTGGAAATGACAATATACAGTGCCTTGACTTGACTCTGATCCTCCGCACTGCCAAGTCTTGCCATTAATGCTACATTCTGCCATCATCTTTGACCTAATACAATGAACCAGCTCACACTTATCTGGGTTGAACTCCATTTGCCTCTTCTCAGCCCAGTTTTGCATCCTATCAATATAGATAGATAGATAGATGGATAGATATACTTTATTAATCCCGAGGGAAATATGGTTTCGTTACAGCCGCACCAACCAAGAATTGAGCGTAAATATAGCAATACAAAAGCCCCAACAATCGAACACCAAAATGCAAACTATGCCAGATGGAAAATAAGTCCAGGACCAGTCTATTGGCTCAGGATGTCTGACCCTCCACGGGAGGAGCTGCATGTTCGATGGCCACAGGCAGGTACGACCTCCCGTGCTGCCAAGTGTTGTATCACGGTGGAATGTGGCCGAAGTCCAACAGTAAAAAGTTCAATATCCAGTCTGCAAACACATTCCTCAATCATAATATACCCCGGATTGCACTATCCGTTGTTAGCCAGATCAGTAAGCACCGAACTCCTTTACGCTTACTGCTCTCAGTGCACTTCCGGTCAGCCGGAACGGTATTACCCACCGAACTCTTCTCCAAAAGTCTCTGTTGTCTCGACCCGGTCCTCTTTCCTTGGCTTTGTGATCCCCCTCTGTGTGTTTTCCTCCGGATTTCAGCAGGGATGGCCGCCGCTCTGTTCGCTAAGCCGGCCGGTGTTTGCTGGTCCATGAAATATACAATGCGACCTTGCTTCTGTCCGGCGTGTCGGGATGTAACCATTTCCAGTGCTAAAGAAAACCCAAAGAAAACTCTCTCTACCAGCATGTTAGGTAGCGTGCAGCTTCGACGTGTTACCGTGAGAAAAAAAATACAAAAGATAACGTAAATTAAAAAGTAAGAAGAAGAAAGTAAGAATAGATCGGAACGGCTGTACCAGGCTGCATGCACGACCGGTGCATGCACAAGATATATCTTCAAGTCTGTGAGCCAACACTATAGATAAAATTTTAGTATCAAAATTGAGTAAAGTGATAGGTCTATACGAAGAACATTCAGTAGGATTCATATTCTTTTTGAGAATGAGCGAAATGGAAGCTCCGTAAAAAGACTGCGGTAGTCTTCCTTCCTCTAATGGTAGAACATAAATGTGGTAGAAGCAAGGAGGAAAAAGCCTAATAAAATTCTCCAGAGAATCCACCGGGTCCTGGGGATTTCCCAGAATGCAATTCTCAAATAGCCTGAGCAATTTCATCCTGGGAAATAGGTTGATCCAATTGCCTACGATCATCTAACGAAAGATTAGGAATATTTAATTGATCTAAAAATTATTCTTTGCAATATTATCATTAACAGAGTCAGAACTATACAATTTAGAATAAAATTCTCTAAAAGTGTCATTAATTACAAGGTGGTCAGTTGTCATATCCCCATTAATTTTATGTATTTCTTTAATTTGCTGCTTGGCTGAAAATCGCTTCAATTGATTAGCCAGTAGCTTACCAGTTTTATCTCCATGAATGTAAAGTTGTCTTGTATCTTTTAAAAGTTGGCTTTCAATTGGATATGTTATAAGAAGATCATATTTAGTTTTAGTTTCAATACGTCTCTTATATGTTTCAGGATCAGGTACCGAAGCATATTTATGGTCCAGTTGCTTTAACTGATTGGCTAATTCATTTCTTTCTTTGTTAGCTTTTCTAATGATGTTTGCAGTATAAGAAATAATTGATCCCGGATGTATGCTTTAAAAGTATCCCATATAATAAGGCTAGACGCCTCTTCCAACGTATTTTCTTCAAAAATAAAGGGTAATTTGATTCTCCATAAATTTTTTAAAAATCCTCATCGGATAACAGAGTTAAATTAAATCGCCAAAATCTACACATGGGGATAGTACCAGGAAGATTTAAAGATAGAATTACAGGAGAGTGGTCAGAAATAGCAATCTCTTTATATTCAATTGATCGAATTAATGGAATCATTTGACTATCAATAAAAACAAAGTCAATCCCAGTATAAGAATGATAGACATGAGAGAAAAAAGAATACTCCCTGTCCGTCAGATGCAGAAACCGCCAAGCATCAACTATACCACATTTAGTTAGAAAAGATTGGATAAACAAAGCTGATATACTAAGTGTGGCTGGTTTAATAAATGAGCGATCTAATACTGGATCTAACCAGCTGTTACAGTCTCGTCCCATCACAAGGGCGTAAGTACACAAATCTGGCAAAAATGAAAATAGACGTTCAAAAAATCCAGGATCATCTATGTTGGGGGCATAAACATGAGCAAAAACAATCAACTTACTGTCTAAACTCCCTGATACAATAACAAATCGACCATTAGGGTCCGAAACAACTTTATGCTGAATAAAGGAAACTGTATTATCTACAAAAATCGAAACTCCACGTGATTTTCCCTTAAACGAAGAGTGGAATTGCATACCCTTCCACCCAGTAAAAAAAAACGTAAGGTATCACAGCTGTGTATCTGTGTTTCTTGTAAAAAAAAATAATGGGTGCTTTTATTTTTTAATATAAGCAAACACTTTGTTCCTTTTGGTGGGGTAATTCAGCCCTTTCACATTCAAACTAAACAGGTTAATATTTTGAACCATTTTAAATACCAATCAACAAGTAATTAAAAGATCTAGCCATAAGTTATTAAAACTAGAAAGCAAACGGTAAAGTAAGGTATTCAAACGAACAATCATATATTCAACCCAATACAGCTCCCAGAGAGAAATAGGCCCTACCCCCTCCCCTACCCAAAGCGAGAAAGCTGACCAATAGACAGTCAGTGAGCTAAGAACTAAGTACCGGCCCCCAAAAATCCCGTTGACAGAAAAAAAAACTCCAGTCCTGCAAGGTCATTATGTCCCTACCAAGACACAACATAAAAAGTAAAATAACTCAGTATTCGAAAATATGAAAGGATCACTTCAAACAAATTCAAAGAAAGCTATATTAAAATAAAGCCTCAAAACGGGATAAAATAAAGTATCAAAAAAATATATAACAAAAGACAATATATGAATAGCCAAAACATGAGTTTAATAAAACCTTATTTCAATTTCATATTAACAGAAGAAAAAATTTGATCAAATAAGAAATATAAGTGTTAGACTTCATCCTTTAGAAACTCTTTTGCATCTTCAACTGAACTTATTCTTTTTCGCAATCCGTTCTTCAAAACAATACTCAGACGTGCGGGGAACTGAAGGGATGGTTTATATCCTTTATTATAAGACTCCAACATAACTTGTTTATATTTCATGCAATCAGCCAAAACTTCAGGCGAATAGTCTTCCACAAATCTAACCTTGTAATTTTGGAAATCGATCATTCCTTCTCTCTGGGTATGGCAAATTAAAAGGTCCTTAATTTGAAATTCATGAAAGGCTAGTCCGACCGAGCTGGGTTTCGCCGCCAAGGACAATGGCTTCTAAGTCAGCTCGGAAGTGAATAAAGCAGGGAAAAGCTGATTCAGAAAGTTTGCAAAAAATTTGTAGGGTCAGCACCTTCAATTGATTCTTCAAGACCCAGGATTCGCATGTTACTTCTCCTGTTTCTATTTTCGAGACTGATGATCCTTTTCAGCATTTTATCATTGGATAAAGATCACTCTTTGCAGAGTTTAATTGTATCTTCAATGTCCTCTTCAAGTGTCATTAGCTTCGCAGTATTCTCCTGAATTCGGTTCTCATACTCAAATAAAGTTCGCTGAATTGTATCCAATTTGTCGTTGAGCCGTTCAAACTCGTCAGAGAATTCCGATTTTTGCTGTTTAAGCAAGTCACTGATTGAATCCAAAGTGACTGGGGATTCATCTTCTGTTTCTCTTTCTTTTGCAAATGCTTTGGTTCTTTTCCCAGCCAGAGTAAAGCAGTATTGAAGTATTCTAATAAGGTTTCAAAAAAAAAAGACTGGTAGAGACAATTAAGTAAACAGGGTAGGAGCAATCGAAAAGTGACCAACAGGGCTCTGACTGCTTCTTATATCTAACATATGCTTCCTTCTTCCGCTTGACGAGTTGCCTCACGTGTTTCGTCAGCCACGGTTCCCTTTTCCGACCATTTTCTCCTTGGCTCAGTGATACAAACCTATCCTGAACCCAGCACAAGTAGTCCCTAAACTTCCTCCACATTACTTCTGTGCTTTCACCTTTGAACACCTGTTTCCAATTTACTCTCGCTAGTTCCTGCCTCATACATTCATAGTTAGCCCTTCCTCAGTTAAGCACTTTCCCATTTTGTCTGTTTTTATCCTTTTCCATAGCTATGCTGAAGCTAAGGGAGTTGTGGTCACTCTCACCAAAATGCTCCCCCACCAAGAGGTCTGCCACCTGACCAGGTTCATTACCCAGAACTAGATCCAGTATGGCCTCTCCTCTCGTCAGCCGGTCCCCATACTGTGTCAGGAATCCTTCTTGAACACATCTGACAAATTCAGCCCCGTCTATCCCCCTTGCAGTCAGGAGGTGCCAGTCAATATGAGGGAAGTTGAAGTCACCCATAACTACAACCCTGTATTTCCTGCACCATTCTAAAATCTGCCTGCTTATCTGCTCCTCAGTGTCCCGAAGGCTATTTGGGGGCCTATAGACTACTCCCAGCACAGTGATTGATCCCTTCCTATTTCTGACTTCCACCCACACCGACTCAGTGGACACTCCCTCTGCAGCATCCTCCCTTTCTACAGGCGTGATACTATCCCTGATCAGTAATGTTACTCCCCCCCTTTTCTACCTCCCATCCTATTCCTTGTAAAACACCTAAACCCCGGTACCTGCATCAGCCAATCCTGCCCTTCCTCCAGCCAAGTTTCAGTAATGGCCACAACATCGTAGTTCCATGTACTGATCCATTCTCTAAGTTCATCCCCTTTATTCCTAATACTCCTAGCATTGAAATACACACACTTCAACCCCTCGAACTGGCTACATTTATGATTTGTCCCCTGCCTGTCCTTCCTCACCAACTCAGAACACACAGCATCGTGCCCTTGTCCTCCTACCCTCATCTCTGCACTCACATTCTGATTCCCACCCCCCTGACAAACTAGTTTAAACCCTCCCCAACAGCTCCAACAAACCTGCCCACCAGGATATTGGTCCCTTTCCAGTTCAGGTGCAGCCCGTCCTTGTTGTACAGGTCAA
Source organism: Mobula birostris (assembly GCF_030028105.1). Taxonomy (NCBI): domain Eukaryota; kingdom Metazoa; phylum Chordata; class Chondrichthyes; order Myliobatiformes; family Myliobatidae; genus Mobula; species Mobula birostris. Next base: position 29,025,475 of record NC_092382.1, on the reverse strand, counting down.
ACCTTCCCCAGAAGAGATCCCAATGCTCCAGAAATCTGAACCCCTGCCCCCTGCACCAACTCTTCAGCCACACTTTCAACTGCCATGACTTCCAGTTCCTACCCTCTGTCTCGTGGCACAGGCAGCAATCCTGAGATTACCATCCCTGAGATCCTGCTTTTTCACTTTTTTCCTAACTCCCAATATTCCTACGCTCCAAAGAATAAGGACCTAATTTGTTCAACCTTTTGCTGTAACTTAGGAGATGAAACCCAGGCAACATTTTAGTAAATCTCCTCCGTACTCTCTCAATTTTATTGACATATTTCCTATAATTTGGTTACCAGAACTGTATACAATACTCCAAATTTGGCCTTACCAATGCCTTGTACAATTTCAACATTACATCCCAACTCCTATACTCAATGCTCTGATTTATAAAGGCCAGCATACCAAAAGCTTTCTTCACCACCCTATCCAAACGAGACTCCACCTTCAGGGAACTATGCACCATTACTCCTAGATCCCTCTGTTCTACTGCATTCTTCAGTGCCCTACCATTTACCATGTATGCCCTATTTTGATTACTCCTACCAAAATGCAGCACCTCACATTTATCAGCATTAAGCTCCTTCTGCCATCTTTCAGCCCACTCTTCTAAGTGGTCTAAATCTCTCTGCAAGCTTTGAAAACCTCCTTCATGATCCACAACTCCACCTATCTTAGTATCATCTGCATACTTACTAATCCAATTTACCACCCCATCATCCAGATAATTAATATATATGACAAACAACATTGGACCCAGTACAGATCCCTGAGGTTTAGTCATCAGAGACAATTGTGCTGTCCCTGACTTCCCACATTCTACAATCGGAGCACTGGATTGCCCTATCTACTGCCTCCATTACCAACTCCTAAGTTAATCAAAATAATTAAAGAAACATACCCAGCCTTACCTTACTGGGAGCAAGCTCGTCCTCTGCCTTTGCTCGCCGAAACTTCTCGAGCCAAAGCCTCAAAGCTCCACTCCTTCACTGACCCCACTCACTCACTGGCTTGAGCTGCCCCTCTTTTCACTTGTTTGTTGAGCTTCTCAATTTTCAATTGCCCAATCAGCTGCTTTCTGCTGGGTCTGAGCTGTTCAAATCTTGATTGACTTGATTGCACAACCCAACTGCCAAAATCTCTTGAGCCAAAGCCTCAAAGCTCCACTCCTTCACTGGCCGCTCTCCACTCCAGTCCACGTTAAACTCCAGTCCCATTAAAGGTGAATATGCAGCAGAAGAAACTCCTCCCATGCCCAGTGACCAGGGTGCAGAACTGGGTGTGGTGAGCAGCAGCAATAATTGCAGAGTTCAGCACCGACAGTCACTCTCGAAATTGCATTCAGCAATGGTGACGGACAAATATCCAGCATGCAGCTTATTGAAACTTTCTCCCCAGTGTGAACCCGGCAGTGTGTCACAAATAACATGCTGTAAGGTTTCACAGCTAATGTAACGGCCTCTGTGCAATGTTTCACTGCTGAGGTAATGTTTTCTCTGTAACAGCAATGTTTAGGTTACGACTAGAGACAACAGGGTTTTTGAATGCAGGGCTATCTAATGACAGAAATGTTCTTTCTTGTTCGTCAGGAAGAGGAATTTTTGCGGTGTTTTACCGGGGAGAGATGAGAAGACATGAATGGAGAGAGTGGGCCCTTTTTCTTCTTTATTTTTTCTTTACTAGCCCTATAGTCAAAGAAAGAACTATAAAGCCTAATCGTTTAATCGCATATTATGTACCATTTATTATTTCGGGGTACTGATATGTAACAGGGAACACATCAAGCAGCTTCCACCCAAACAAGATTTCTTAAGTTTGGCCGGGCTGGGGGGCTATCACCCCCTATATTAAGCTGCTAGCCAAAGTGAGAATTACATAAGGTTAGAATACTGAGTGAATTGCTTCCCACATTCACAGCAGGTGAACGACCTCTCCCTGGTGTGAACTCAATGATGCACATTCGGCAGAGATGGCTGAGAGAATCTCTTACCGAAGTCTGAGCAGGTGATCGGCCTCTACCCAGTGTGAACTCAATGATGCACATTCGGTGGAGATGGCTGAGAAAATCTCTTCCCGAAGTCTGAGCAGGTGATCAGTCTCTACCCAGTGTGAGCTCGCTGGTGTTTCTGTAGGTTCGATGACCGACTGAATCCCTTCCCACACACTGAGCAGGTGAACGGCCTCTCCCCTGTGTGAACTCGCTGATGTACCTTCAGTTGGGATGACCAAGTGAATCCCTTTCCACAGTCTGAGCAGGAGAAGGGCCACTCTCCAGTGTGAACTCGCTGATGAACCTTCAGGTGGGATGAGCAAGTGAATGCCTTCCCGCAGTCGGAGCAGGTGAACGGCCTGTCCCCAGTGTGAATAGACCAGTGTGCTTGTAGGCGGGATGATCGAATGAATCCCTTCCCACACACTGAGCAGGTGAACGGCCTCTCCCCAGTGTGAACTCGCTGGTGTCTGAGTAGGACACATGACGAAGTGAATCCCTTCCCACAGTCTGAGCAGGTGAACGGCCTCTCCCCAGTGTGAACTCGCTGATGTACCTTCAGTTGAGATGAGCAACGGAATCTCTTCCCGCAGTCTGAGCAGGTGAACGGCCTCTCCCCAGTGTGAACTCGCTGATGTCTCTGTAGGACAAGTGACGAAGTGAATCCCTTCCCACAGTCTGAGCAGGTGAACGGCCTCTCCCCAGTGTGAACTCGCTGATGTACCTTCAGTTGAGATGACACAGTGAATCCCTCCCCACAGTCTGAGCAGGTGAACGGCCTCTCCCCAGTGTGAACTCGCTGATGTACCTTCAGTTGGGATGACGAAGTGAATCCCTTCCCACAGTCTGAGCAGGTGAACGGCCTCTCCCCAGTGTGAACTCGCTGATGTACCTTCAGGTGGGATGAGCAAGTGAATCCCTTCCCGCAGTCGGAGCAGATGAACGGCCTCTCCCCAGTATGAAAAGACCAGTGTGCTTGTAGGTCGGATGATCGAAAGAATCCCTTCCCACACACTGAGCAGGTGAACGGCCTCTCCCCAATGTGAACTCGCTGGTGTCTGTGTAGAACAGAGGATGAAGTGAATCCCTTCCCACAGTCGGAGCAGGTGAACGGCCTCTCCCCAGTGTGAACTCTCTGATGCACCTTCAGTAGGGATGAGCAAGTGAATCCCTTCCTGCAGTCTGAGCAGGTGAATGGCTTCTCTCCAGTGTGAACTCGCTGATGAACCTTCAGGTGGGATGAGCAAGTGAATCTCTTCCCACAGTCCAAGCAGGTGAACAGCCGCTCCCCAGTGTGAACTGACTGGTGTCTCAGTAGGTCAGATGAGTTAATGAATCCCTTCCCACAGTCTGAGCAGGTGAACGGCCGCTCCCCGGTGTGATCTCGCTGGTGAGCCATTAGGTCGGATGACCGAGTGAATCCTTTCCCACAAATTCAGCAGATGACCAAATTTCTGCCCAGGGTGAACTGACTGGTGTGTCTACAGGTGGGATGACCAACTGAATGCCTTCTCACCCACAGAACAAATGAATGACCTTGTCCGGTGTGAACTTGCTGATATATCTTCAGTTGAAATGACTGAGTGAATCCCTCCCCACAGTCTGAGCAGGAAGGATGATCGAGTGAATCCCTTGCTCCACTTCTCAAATATCCGGACAGATACAGCAAAACTGGCGTGTTGTGTTCGAGATTCCCGTAGACAGATTCCTTGTCATTTTTAACCTGTAAAAAGATTTACAAAATGAATCAACGGGTGTCGGACAATATTTCAGATCAGATCACTTGAGTTGTCAAAGTGTATTCTCGCATCACACTATTACAGTGAGGTTCAACCCAAGTTGGAGAGAGAAATCATCTTCCAACTGGGCACAGTGCTGGTATCTGGAATGACCATCAAACTCTCTGATGCTCTTCCTGTCTCTATAAGAATGGGGCATTTCTGCCATCTCCAATCTGTGACCTGGCTCAGTTTGACTCTCTCCATTGTTATTATTCCCTGTTCCTGCTGAGCAGCATGGGTGCCTGGCCCCACAGTAACTGAAACAGTCTCACGCAAATTGTCTTTCTTGATGTGTAGCGAGGATTTTCTTTTATGTATTATTAACTTAAAGTGCCACAGTTTTAACGCCATATAAAAAAATTCCTGCTGAGATGAATGGTTGGTCTGCGCAGCTGTTAAAAGGACTTAAAGTGAATTTTTGTATTATTTCAGGTTCTTGTCACAGTCACAGAAAATTACAACACAGAAACAGGCCCTTTGGGCCATCTGGTTTGTGCTGAACTATTTAAACCACCCACTCCCATACCCCTACCATCCAGGTACCTATAGAAACCTCTTAAATGTTGAAATTGAGTTCGCATGCACCACTTGTTCTGGCTGCTCATTCCACACCCAGATGACCATCTGTGTGAAGAAGTTACCCCTCATGTTCCCCTTAACGTTTCACTTTTCACCCTTAACCCATGGCCTCTGGTTGTAGTCCCACACCATCTCAGTGGAGAAAGCCAGCTTGCATTTACCCCATCTGTGCCCCTCTATCACAATCAAATCTTTGCTCAATCTTCCACATTCCAAGGAATAAAGTCCTGATCTGTTCAATCATTCCTTATAACCCAAGTCCTCCAGACCTGGCAACATCCTTGTGAATTTTTGCAGAACTCTTTCAACCTCTTTTACATCTTTCCTGTAGGTAGGTGACCACAACTGCAAACAAGACTCCAAATTAGGCCTCACCAATATCTTCTACAAGTCAACATAACATCCATAAGACCGAAAGAAGCTGCAGAAGATCGTGAACACGGCGCAGCACATCACACAAACCAATCTTCCGTCCGTGGACTTACATTACACCGCACGCTGTCGGAGCAGTGCTGCCAGGATAATCAAGGACACGACCCACCCAGCAAACACACTTTTTGTCCCTCTTCCCTCCGGGAGAAGGTTCAGGAACTTGAAGACTGGTACGGCCAGATTTGGGAACAGCTTCTTTCCAACTGTGATAAGATGCTGAACGGATCCTGACCCGGATCAGGGCCGTACCCTCCAAATATCCGGACCTGCCTCTCGGTTTTTTTCCACTACCTTACTTCCCATTTTTCTATTTTCTATTTATGATTTTTAATTTAAATTTTTAATATTGACTAATTTTAACTACTTTTAATATTTTAATATTTAATATTTGTAATCCAGGGAGTGTGAAGCGCAGAATCAAATATCGCTGTGATGTTTGTACATTCTAGTACAAATTGTTTGGCGACAATAAAATATAAAGTATCTATCATTGTCAGTACTTTGGTTCATGAAGGCCAATGGGCTGAAATCCTGCTTTCCGTCTCTATCTTACTGTGACACCACTTTCAGTGAATTAAGGACTTGTATTCCCAGGTCACTTTCTTCTACAACTCTCCACTGTGCCCAACCAGTCACTGTGAAAGACCTCCCTTGGTAGGTCATACCAAAGTGCAACAACTCACACTTCTCTGCATTAAATTCCGTTTTCCATTTCTCAAACTATTTTTCCAGCTGGTCCAGATCGCACTGCAAGCCTTGATACTCTTCCTCGCTGACCACTACACCACCAATCTTAGCGTCAGCCACAAATTTGCTGATCCAGTTAACCACACTATCATCCAGATTACTGATATAGATGACAAACAACAACAGATCCAGCACTGATCCCTGTGGCACACCACTAGTCACAGGCCTCCAGTCAGAGAGGCAACCATCTGCTACCACACACTGGCTTCTCCCAAAGACAGTGTCTCATCCAATTTACTATCTCATCTTGAATGCTGAGTGACTGAACCTTCTTGACCAACCTCCCATATGAGACTTTGTCAAGTGCCTTGTTAAAGTCCATGTAGACAACATCCACTGCCTTGCCTTCATCCACTTTCCTGATAACTTCCTCCAGAGACTCTATAAGATTTGTTAGACATGACCTACCATGCACAAAGCCATGCTGTCTATCCTTAATCAGTCCACATCTATCCAAATACTTATATATCCGGTTCCTGCAAATACATTTCAATAACTTTCCCACTACTGATGTCAAGCTCACCAATGTACAATTTCTTAGTTTATTTTTACAGCCTTCCTTGAACAGCGGAACAACATTGGCTGCCCTCCAATCCTCCAGTACCTCACCTGGCTCTAAAGATCATTTAAATATCTGTCCTTGTGCCCCGACAATTTCTGCACTTGTCTGCCGCAGGGTCCCAGGGAAGAACTTGTCAGGCCCTGGGGATTTATCCACGCTAATTTGCCTTAAGACAGCAAACACCTCCACCTCTGTAGTCTGTCCAAGGTCCCTGAGGTTGATGCTGCTTTGCCTCACTTCTATAGACTGTGTGTCCATCTCCTGTGTAAATACAGATGCAGAAAAAAATCTCCCACATCTATTTTGTCTCAGATCAGAACTACTGTTCTGATCTTGCATAGGATTAATTTTTTTTCCCCCCTTGCAATCCTTTTTGCTCTTAACATATCTGCAGAATCCCCGTGGATTCTCCTTCACCATGTCTGCTGGGGCAACCTCATGTCTTCTTTGTCTTTCTTAAGTGTTCACTTGAATTCCCTGTACTTCATAAGTACCCCATTTGTTCCTATCTGCCCGTACCTGGTATGCGCCTCCTTTTTATTGATCTGGCAGATGAAGCACAAAGGGCTGATAGAGCTGCATGGTGGGAGGTGGGGGTGGGGGAGGGTTAAACTAAAGTTGCAGGGGGAATGGGAGCCTGAATAACAGAACAGATACTGGAGACGTTGTGGAGACAGTTGTTGTTCAGACCTCAGACAAAGACAGGAATGAAAAAGCTAAGCATGGTGCAGTGAATATGCTCAATCCTGTATATTTCAATACAAGGAGCAGCTTAGGAAAGGCGGATGTGTTCAGGGCATGGATCAACACCTGGAATTATGACACTAGGATCTGGCAACTGTGGCCTGGGACAGGCTGTTTTGTGGCAAAGGTGTGCTTGGTAAATTCAGGCCTTCAAAGCAAAATTTTGTAAGCACAAAGTGGGTATGTGCTTGTCAGAATAAAAGATAAAGATAGAAACTGTATCTCTTGGTTTTCAAGAGATATTGAGACCCTGGTGAAGCACAAAATGGAGTTGCATCACAGAGATAGGCAGGTAGGTTCTTATGGAGTATAAGAAATTCAAGAGAACACATTAGAAATAAATCAGGATGGCTAAAAGAAAGCATGAGATTGCCCTCGCAAAAAAGATAAAGGATAATTGTCAGAGATTCTAGAAATAGATTAAGAACAAAAGGATTGCAAGGCACAAAGTTGGTCCTCTGGAAGACCGGAATAGCAATCCACGTGTGGAACGAAAGCAGATGGGTGAGATCTTAATTTTTTTTTATCTCATTTATCAGGAGATGGACAGAGTGTCAATGAGAGTGTGGAAAAGCAGCATTAAAATTGTGGACCCTGTACAGATTAAAGAAGAGGAGATGTTTGCTATCCTGAGGCAGATTAGGGTGGATAAATCTCCGGGGCATGACAAGGCGCTCCCTCGGACCCTACGGGAGGCAAGTGCAGAAATAGTTGGGGCCCTAGCAGAGATAATTAAATCATCCTTAGTAATGGGAGAGTTATCAGAGGATTGTAGGGTAGCCAAAGTAATTTTGCTGTTCAACATAGAACATAGAAATCTACAGCATATTCCAGGCCATTCAGCCCACAATGTTGTGCCAACCATGAAACTTACTCTAGAAACTGCCTAGAATTTCCCTAGCACATAGATCTCTATTTTTCTAAGCTCCATGTACCTACCTAAGAGGCTGTTAAAAGACCCTATTGTATCTGCCTCGACCACCACTGCTGGCAGTGCATTCCACACACCCACCACTCTCTGTGTAAAAAAACTTACCCCTGACATCCCCTCGGTATCTATTTCCAAGCACCTTAAAACTATGCCCCTCGTGTTAGCCTTTTCAGCCCTGGGGAAAAACCTCTGGCTATCCACACGATCAATGTCCCTCATCATTTTATACATCTAAAAAAGGCTCTAAGCGTAAACAAGGATATTATACATTGCTTTGATGATTTGTTGGAAGTTTAAAAAGGTATGAGGGTATAGATAGGGTAAATGCAAGCAGCTTTTTCCACTGATGTTGGGCGAGACGACAACCAGAGGTCATGGGTAAGTGACTTCCCCATTTATACAACAAATACAATACAGCACAATACAGGCCCTTCGGCCCACAATGCTGTGCCAGACATTACTTACTTTAAAAATTACCTAGAGTTCCCCATAGCCCTCTATTTTTCTACGCACCATGTACCTATCCAGGAGCCTCTTAAAAGACCCTATTGTATCCGGCTTCATCACAGTGGCCGGCAGCCCATTCCACGCGCTCACCACCCTGTGTAAAAAAAACTCACCCCTTGTGGTGATGTCACGTGTCAGGACGTGACTGGGCAGAGTTCCCAGCATGCGCAGAAATGAAGAATTATCAAGAAGCATGGCAGTGTAAAACTTGTTTTTTTCTGCTGTTAAATACAAGTTCAGTTCTGCAGAATATGGTTTGTTATCAGTAACCCACGGTACGTATAAAGAACACAACACCCCTGACATCTCCTTCGTACCTGCTTCCAAGCGCCTTAAAACTGTGCCCTCTCTGCTGATTTTCTCTTGTTTGTGACTGGAGGCAGAACAAAGGTGATTTTCTCAACAGCTGATGTAAAAGATTTTGTTCCCTTTCTCCGAGTTCCCGATCCTTGCATTTAGACAGCTGGAGCTCAGCTCTGTCTGAGAGACCCATCGGTTCCCATTCCCTCATCAGCCGGAAGCTCCCCGGGGCCCGTGTACGGATGGTGGGGCTGAGAGAGAGGGAAGAGAGCAGGACTGTCCCGGGATTGCGGGTCATGGTGCCCGGAGATCACAGCAATTGTCCCTCCCACTCCGCTCTCCCCTTTCCATGTCTCCCCTCACCTTCTCCCTCATCCCCGGGGACGCGCTCTTACCTGCTGTCGGTCTTTTGAGGCTTTCCGTATACTGCGCGCATGCGTGATATTCGGCAACGTCGCAACGCTGACGCCTGCGCATTTGATCGGTGCTTCGGCAAGGGCGAAATTTCTATCGCACAGCTTTATGGGTAATCACGGTGCCATTAAAAGTTTCTGCATACACCAGTTCCACTTCCATAGCTCAGTTTTTTTTGTGCATATAGAAAATTCAGCAGCTGTTTTAATGCAGAAAGCGGCTCCCGTAAAAAATATACTCAATATCACCGTGTATCTAATACCAAAGTACAATCCTCGTACAAATGTAGATATAAAACTCAAGAGATTCTGCAGTTGCTGGAAATACAGTACAGAGACACACACACACACAAAATGCTAGAGGAACTCTGCAGTTCAGGCAGCAACTAAGCAGAGGAGTACACAGTCTAGGTATGCTGAAAGGGCTCGTCCTAAACGTTGTCTATTTATTCCACTCCACATTTGCTGCCTGATCTGTTGATTTCCACCACTAATTTACAGAAATTAACCACCTTTTTCTTCCAATCAAACTGTTTCAAAATGTTTCTGATCTTTCATTTGTAGCTATATCCTGCCGGCCTGATTTCTCTTCCTCCTCCTCCTTGTAAACTCTAAGTCCCATCTCTTTCTGGAGCCCCAAAGCCCTGAATCAGGCTGACAACTCTTTGTTTTCTGACTCTGCTCCATCAATGATTCACTCGCTCGTCTACTGTCAGACTTTAGAGGCACATTGCAACAACCCAGCTGTCTGAGACACAGTCCTTTGAAATTAGTGAAAATGACCCAAAACGTTGAAAAGAGCAGGGAAGAAGGAGCTTCAGCACCTTAGTCCAGAGCCCTGAAGAACGTTAAAACCACAGTGAGCTCATCGTCTTATTCAGCCTGGAGAAAAGCATGCAGAAAATTTCTTGCAGGTGAATAAGATGATGAGAGGCATTGGTCGTGTGAATAGCCAAAGGCTTTTTCCCAGGGTTGAAACGGATAACACGAGGGGGCATAGGTTTAAGCTGCTTGGAAATAGGTACAGAGGAGATGTCAGAGCTAAGTTTTTTTAAACAAAGAGTGGTGTTTGTGTGGAATGCACTGCCAGCAACAGTGGTGGAGGTGGATACAATGAAGTCTTGTAAGAGAATCTTAGAAAGGTACATGGAGCTTATGAAAATAGAGGGCTATACGGTTGGGTAACTCTAAGCAGTTTCTAGAGTAGGTTACATGGTCGGCACAACATTGTGGGCCGAAGGGTCTGTAATGTGCTGTAGATTTCTATGATTCTATGACATTCAAGGGAAATCTCCTATCCCACGGAGTGGTGACATGTTGTAACCTGTCGTCACAGGGAGAGTGAGAGGGAAATGGCAGGGATAGATTGTGATATACTGATATGGAACAGAAACATGGGCAGGAACTAAATGGGCCGAGTGACCTCTCTACTGTACATCGTGAGTGTGGTAGAGACAGTAAGTACCTGAGACACGGAATTTGATACAGAACTAATTTGTCTTTCACAGATCCATAATATTAAACACCACTCTAGTTTAGGGCTAACATCAGCAGAACTGACTCCTCCAATGCTCAGTGACTATGGTTCGGTCCTGGGTGGGATGAGCAGCCGCAAGAACTGCAGATTTTGACAGTAACAGAAAAGGAAGATGAGGCTCTGTTCTGGGGAGATGTTGAAAAAGAGGATTTGCCATAAATGCCAGCTGAACTGAATGTGGATAAATCATCTGGTACAGATAGATTGTATGTGAGGAAACTGCGAAGTTGTGGTCAGAATCTTCCAACATCTACAGCTTTGGGGTGCATCTGAGGACAAGAGAATAGGATATACAGTATTTTTGCTCAAAAGAGATGCAAGGATAAATCTAGCAATCCTAGATCAGGCAGATTAACCTCAGTGTAGGAAAGCCTTGCAAATGATAATCAGTCTCAGAACTAACACTTCGACAAAGTGTGACAATAACAGAAAAAATAGATTTATGAAAGGCAAGTCATGTTGAACTGATTAAATAATGGAGAGGGGGATTGATAGTTAGATATGGCCCTGGTGGCTAAAGGGATCAGGGGGTATGGAGAGAAGGCAGGTGCAGGGTTCTGAGTTGGATGATCAGCCATGATCATACTGAATGGCGGTGCAGGCTCGAAGGGCCGAAGGGCCTACTCCTGCACCTATTTTCTATGTTTCTAACAGTCCCTCAGTTACCTTGATGGCTAAATATTTAACATAGAGCTGATTTGAAGTTCCTCCCTGATGTGAAGTTGCTGGCGTTGCACCAGCTGGGATGATTGAGTAAACCTGTTTGCTCACTCCGGACAGAAATGTGGCCTCTATTTTATTGTAAACTCACCCGAGCATCATAAAGTGGATTAAGTGAATGAGTCATTTCGCACACACGGAGCAGATGAACGGCCGAATCCCAGTGCGAAACTGTTGGTGCACAGGTATTTTAAAATCTATCCCTGCCGTTCAGCTCTCACTCTCCCTGCGATAACAGGTTGGAACAAGTCACCACTCCCTGGGAGAAGAGACTTCCGCTGAATTACATAGAATCACAGGAACCTACAGCACATTACAGTCACTTCGGTCCAGGATGTTGCTCCAGCATTTTGCGTGTGTGTTTGTGTGTGTACATGTCAAGCAACTGCAGAATCTCTTGTTTTTTATATCTGCATTGTAAGAGGGTTTTACTTTGGCATGAAACACAGGGAATGCCTGTTGATATTCAGTATATTGTTTATGGGAGTTGCTGTCTGCATTAAAACAGGTGCTGAGTTTTTTGTACATACAAACACTGATCCATGGGCATGGAACCGGTGCTTGCAGACACTTTTAATGGCGTCGTGATTACCCAGAAAGCCCAGCGTTTAAATTACGCAGTCGCTGACTCACCGATTGAATGCGCTGGCGTCAGGGTTGCCGATGTTCCCGAATATCACGCATGCGCACAGTACACAACCGGCCTCGTGTGCATCCGATTGCAGGTAAGAACGATTCTCTGGTCGGACTTTTTCCAACACCGATTCTTCCCTTTCTCTCTCGATCACTATAAGGGCCCCAGGGGGCTTCCGGCTGATGAGGGAATGGGAACCGATGGGTCTCTCAGACAGAGCTGAGCTCCAGCTGTCTAAATGCAAGGATCGGGAACTCGGAGAAAGGGCACAAAATCTTTTACATCAGCTGTTGTGAAAATCACCTTTGTTCTGCCTCCAGTCACAAACCAGAGAAAATCTGCAGATGCTGGAAATCCGAGCAACACACACAAATTGCTGGAGGAACTCAGCATTAGTACTCTTTTCCATAGATGCTGCCTGGCCTGCTGAGTTCCTCCAGCATTTTGTGTCTGTTGCTTGTTCCACCTCCTCTTGTTCTGGACTTTTCTACCCGTGAGAACATGTTTTGACCCACTCTCTCTGGATCCATAATGATATCCAACACCTTGTCCTGGGCAACAAGTAGCTTTCACATCGCAAATGTGCCAGACTCCAATGAGACAGACTACTGCCCTTCCCTTCATATTCATTGGCATTGCCATCACTGAGTTCACCACCGTCAGTCACCTGGGGGAGGGTTCAGGGGAAATATTTATGTACAATACAGAAACTGGTGTTACCTGTGTGTACTGTGCTGACGCAAAAGTTGCTGGAGAAAGAAGGATTTTGGCACATTGGCCTTCATAAGCCAATGTACTGAGTACAGGAGATGGATGCTATGTTGACTCTGTATGAGAAATTGGTGATGCCTAACTTGGGACTATTGTGTGCAGTTTTGGTCACCTACCTAGAGGAAAGAAGTAAAATTCAGAAGGATATTGCTACGTCTGGAGGACTTGGTTATAAGGAAAGATTGAACAGGTCAGGACTTTATTCCTTGGAATGTAAAAGATTAAGGAAAGATTTGATGGAATTGTACCAAAATTATGAGGGTTATAGATAGGGTAAATGCAAGCTGGCTTTAACCACTGAGATGGTGTGGGACTACAACCAGAGGCCATGGGTTAAGGGTGAAAGGTGAAACGTTAAGGGGAACATGAGGGGAAACTTTTTCACACAGATGGTCATCCAGGTGTGGAATGAGCAGCCAGCAGAAGTGGTGAATGCGAGCTCAGTTTCACCATTTAAGAGGTTTGTGTAGGTACCTGGATGGTAGGGATATGGGAATAAAACATTTAAATAGTTCAGCACAAACTAGATGGGCCAAAGGGTCTGTTTCTGTGTTGTACTTTTCTATGACTGTGACAAGAACCTGAAATAATACTAATATTCACTCTAATTCCTTTTAACAGACCAACCATTCATCTCAGCAGCAAATTTTTATATGGCATTAAAACTGCGGCACTTTAAATTAACAGTGCATAAAAGAAGGTCCCAGCTGCAGGTCAACAAAGGCTATTTGTGTGAGAGTGTTTCAGTTCCTTTGGGGCCGGGCACCCATACAGCTCAGTGGGAACAGGGAATAATACCAATAGAGAGAGTCAAACTGAGCCAAGTCAGAGATTTGAGATGGTAGAAATGCCCCATTCTTATTGAGACAGGAAGAGCATCAGGGAGTTTGATTCCAGATACCAACACTGTGCCCAGTTAGAAGATGATTTCTCCTTCCAACTTGGGTTGATCCTTACTGTAACAGTGTGAAGTCAGTTCACACCTTGGCAACTCGAGTGATCTCATCTGAAATGTCCTTCACCCATTGATGGATTTTGTAAATCTTTTTACAGATTAATAACGACAAGGAATCTCTCTGCAGGAATCTTCAAAACAATACACCAGTTTTTCTGTCTCTGTCCAGATACTGAAGAACTGGAGCAAGTGATTCACTCAATCATCAGTCCTGCTCTGACTGTGGGGAGGAATTCACTTGGTCATCTAACCTGAAGGTACATCAGCGAGTTCACACTGGGGAGAGGCCGTTCACCTGCTCAGACTGCGGGAAGGGATTCGTTCAGTCATCCGACCTACTGGTGCACAAGCGAGTTCACACTGGGGAGAGGCCATTCACCTGCTCAGACTGTGGGAAGGGATTCCTTTCATCATCTAAACTGAAGGTACATCAGAGAGTTCACACTTGAGAGAGGCCATTCACCTGCTCAGACTGCGGGAAGGGTTTCACTCGGTCATTCCACCTGCAGAGACACCAACGAGTTCACATTGGATCGAGGCCTTTCACCTGTTCAGACATTGGAAAGAGTTTCTCTCAGCCATCTCCATCAAATGTGCATCATTGAGTTCACACTGGGGAGAGACCGTTCACCTGCTGTGAATGTAGGAAGGGATTCACTCAGTCATTTAACCTTGTGACACACTACCGGGTTCACACTGGGAGGAAGTTTCAATAAGCTGAATGCTGGATATTTGTCCATCACCGTTGCTGAATGCAATTTCGAGAGTGACTGTCGGTGCTGAACTCTGCAATTATTGCTGCTGCTCACCACACCCAGTTCTGCGCCCTGGTCACTGGGCATGGGAGGAGTTTCTTCTGCTGCACATTCACCTTTAATGGGACTGTTGTTTAATATCCTGGATCTGAGGCAAATAAATCAGTTCTGTTCGAATTCTTGTCTCTGGTACTTAGTGAATTTATAATGCACCTAGTGTACAGTAAAGACTCAACTCAGGCCAGCTGGACCCTGCCAGTGATTCTGTTCCACGATAGTCCTTTTAAATCCTCCCCTGTTGTTCCCCTCTTGCTCTCCCTGTGGTGATGGGTTCCAAACAGTCACCACTGTGTGGGTGAAGGGGTTCCCCTTGAATTTTCTGCAGACTGAAGAAGTCAAATTGACTGCAGTTCTAGCTGACATGTTCTTCACCCCTCAAATCCCTGGGCTGAGGAAGAATGACATTGGTAGTTCACCTTCTTATTTCCACATTATAGGTCATTTTCCCTGCTTCTGAAGGGTTAACAAAGAAACATAGAAAACCTACAGCACAATACAGGCCCTTCAGCCCACAAAGTTTAACCAAACATGCCCCTACCTTAAAAATTACTAGGGTTACCCATAGCCCTCTGCTTTTCTAAGCTCCATGTACCAATCCAAAAGTCTTTTCAAATACCTGATCGTATACACCTCCACCACTGTCATCGGCAGCCCATTCCAGGCGCTCACCACTCTCTGCATAAAAACTTACCGTAGACATCTCCTTTGTACCTACTCCCAAGCACCTTAAATCTGTGTCCTCTTGTGGCAGCCCTGGGGCAAAAAAGCCCCTGGCTATCCACACGATCAATGCCTCGCATCATCTTATACACCTCTGTCAGGTTACCTCTCATCCTTCTTCACTCCAAGGAGAAAACGCCGAGTTCACTCAACCTGTCTTCAGAGAGCATGTCCCCCCCACCCCCAATCCAGGCAACATCCTTGTACATCTCCTCTGCACCCTTCTGTGGTTTCCACATCCTTCCTGTAGTGAGGCAACCAGAACTGACAACAGTACTCCAAGTGGGTTCTGACCAGCATCCTACATAGCTGCCAGGGTTGTTAGAAAAAGCCACTGTCCTCTCAAGACTGAAAACAGAATGAGAAGCCATTAGTTGGATGTTGAACGGAGCAGGGTCAGAAACCAGAGGCGAGTCTGCACAGGGCAGAGTTTGGGGCTCTGGACGATGGTCGGGGTAAGAACGTATGATGAGGAGAAGGGAATCAGCAGCGGGGTGTGGCAATAAGTGACAGAGTAGCAACATTTGGAAGCTGATTGACAGAGAAAGTAATTTGGTTGTCTGACTGATGACAGAAACAATGCCTGTGGTGAGGTGCTCCACTGGTCGAGGAACATGTGTGTTGGGAATGGTTTTATCTATTGAGGGAGTTGTTCCTGCTTGGTTATCCTGTAATATTATATCTGGATGGTTATTATGGATTGTCCTATCTGAAATAATGTATTGACTATCATATAAATTGTGAGATTTTGACTCTAAAACCGGATCAGGCTTGAATTTATGGTGCCTTTATGAAGTTACGGTGGTCATTCATAAGTTTATATTTTAAAGCAAGGTTTTAGTGAATGATATTTGCTATTTGATTGTACCTGTGTACGTAATCCGATTGAGTTCAACTGCTGCAGGATCCCAGAATGTGTTGGACTGTGTCTGGTTTCTCTTGGCATTTTCTGCATTAATCACCTTGCTTGTTTGTATTTTATGCATTTTTGATTTATTTTCTTTGTTAACCACCTTGGCCTGTATTTCTGCGAGGAATCCCTCTGTTTCAGGGAAGAGGTCTCCAACTCTCAGTCAGGGGCTCGATGCTTCCTTGTCACCATTTCATCTGCTCAGATCATTGGGATGCCTCCCAAGGAGGGTGATACTCATTCCACTGGTTAGTTATTTCTTCCATAGTGGTAATACATTTTTCTGAGTTGGCTTCTCAATTAAGTTTTCTGGCCTGTGTTTTTTTTTTATCAGACTTTCATATATACTCATTATACTCATATAATCATGTTTATTTTTGATGAAAATAGATAGTTTAGAAATTCTATCAGACTGTTGGGTGATTTTTTTTTAATGTTTGCTTTCCAACCCTACGCCACCTTCCTGATGATTTGATTTGATTTGACTTTTTACCAACACAGCCACAGCACCCTCTCTGCCTACCTGTGTCTCCTTTCCAGAAACGTACCAGTATATGGGACACAAGAGATACAGCAGATGCTGGAAGTTTAGAGCAACAAGACAATGTATGTGAGGAGCTCAACAGGTCAGGCAGCATCTATCGATGGGAATCAATGTTTTGGGCCAAGACCCTTCATCGGAACTCTTGATACACAGTTATCTGGAATATCGTCGGCAGCCCATACCATGCACTCACCACTCTCTGAGTAAAATACTTACCCCTGACATCTCCTCTGTACCTACTCCCAAGCACCTTAAACCCATGCCTTCTTGTGGCAGCCATTTCAGCCCTGGGAAAAAGCCTCTGACTGCCCTAAATGATCAGTGCCTCTTGTCATCTTATACACCTCTATCAGGTCACCTCTCACCCTCTGTAGCTCCAAGGAGAAAAGGCCAAGTTCACTCAACCTATTCTCATAAGGCATGCTCCCCAATCCAGGCAACATCCTTGTAAATCTCCTCTGCACCCTTTCTATGGCTTTCACATCCTTCCTGTAGTGAGGCGACCAGAACTCAGCACAGTACTCTTCAGTGGGGTCTGACCAGGGTCCTATATAGCTGCAACATTACCTCTCGGCTCCTAAATTCAATTCCACCATTGATGAAGGCCAATACACCGTACGCCTTCTTAACCACAGAGTCAACCTGTGCAGCTGCTTTGAGCATCCTGTGGACTCGGACCCCAAGATCCCTCTGATCCTCCACACTGCCAAGATCTTACCATTAATACTACATTCTGCCATCATACTTGACCTAACAAAATGAACCATCTCACACTTATCTGGGTTGAACTCCATCTGCCACTTCTCAGCCCAGTTTTGCAGCCTATCAATGTCCGCTGTAATCTCTGACAGCCCTCCACACTATCCACAACAACCCCAACCTTTGTGTCATCAGCAAATTTACTAACCCATCCGTCTACTTCCTAATCCAGGTCATTTATAAATATGATGAAGAGTAAGTGTCCCAGAACAGATCCCTGAGGCACATCACTGGTCACTGCTCACCATGTTGAGCCCAGCTGGGGATCAGTTTTCTGGATTTGGTGTTGTGCAATGAACCGAATTAGAGCACTTAAGGTAAAAGAACCCTGAGGAGAGAATGATCTTAATATCATTGAATTCACACTGAAATTTGAGAAGGAGAAGCTAAAGTGAGATCTATCAATATAACCGTGGAATAAGGACAAATACAGAGGAATGAGAGGGGAATTGGCCAAATTTGATAACAGACAAAAAACACTGGCAGGGATGACGGTAAAGCATCAAAGGCTGTAAATGCGGGAAGCAATTCGGAAGACACAGGATATATACATTGAAAAAGGAACGACTATTCTAAAGAGAGCGTCATACAACCACGGCTAATGAGAAGGCAAAGCCAACATAAAAGCCAGAGAGAGGGCATATAACAGAGCAAAAATTGGTGGGAAGCTAGATGATTGGGAAGCTTTTATAAACCAACAAGAGGCAACTAAAAAATTAATTAAGAAAAAAAAGATGGAATACGAAGTTACAAGATGATACCAAATGTTTCTTCAGGTCTATGAAGTGTAAAAGAGGCAAGAGTGGATGTCGGACCGGGGGAAAACGATGCCTGGGGAGGGTGGGTGACAAGGAGATGGCGGCTGAACTGAATAAGTATTTCACACCAGTCTTCATTGTGGATGCACCTAGTGGGATGCTGTATGTCCAGATGTCAGTGGTCAGAAGTGTGTGAAGTTGTCGTTACTCGAGAGAAGGTTCCTGGCAAACAGAAAGGTCTGAAGGTAAATAGATCACCTGGACTAGATGGTGTACATCCCAGAGTTCTGGAAGAGGTGGCCGAAGAGATTGTGGAGGGATGAGCAATGAAGTTTCAAGAATCAGTGGAGTGAGTCTGGTATGGTTGCGTAAGACTGCAAATTCAGAAATGTATCTCCACTACTCAAGAAGGGAGAGAGATTGAAGAACGGAAATTTTAGTACAGTTCGTCTGACCTCACTGGTTGGGTAGATATTGAAGTCGGATGTTGGGGATGTGTTTCCAGGGCATTTCGAGGCACGTGATAAAATCGGCACTCAGCATGTTTGCCTCCAGGAAAATCTTGCCTAGAAAGTGTGTTGAAATTCTTTGAATTTATTGAAGTCATTATAAGCAAGCTAGACAAAGGAGAATCGGGTAATGATGTACATCTGCATTTTCAGAAAGTCTTTGACAAGGTGCCACACATGAGGCTAGTTAACAAGTTATGAATCCATTACATTACATGAAAGATTATTGTATGGATAAAACAGTGGCTGATTGGCAAAGGATAGTAATAAAGGGGACGTTTTCTGTTTGGCTGCCGGTGACTAGTGATGTTCCACAGGACTTGGATGGCAGAATTGATAGCTTTATTGGAAAGTTTGCCAATGATATCAAGATAGCTGGAGGACCGGGCAGAGAGGCTAAAAAGAGGCTATAAAAGGCCAGGCAGAGAGGCTGTAAAAGGACTTTGACGATTCAAGGAATGGGTGTAAATATGGCAGATGGAATACCGTGTAGGGAAGCGTATAGTCATGCACGTTGGGAAAAGAAATACTGGGGTACACTATTTTCTAAATAGTCTAAACTTAGGAGCCCTTGTGCAGGATTCCCTAAAGGATAATTTATAAGTTGAGGTGGCAGTGAGGCCAAATGCGATTTCAGGAGGACTAGAATATAAAAGCAAGAACTTAATGTTGAGGCTTTATAAAGCATTGGTGAAGCTTCACTTAGATTATTGTAAGCAGTTTTGCACCCCTTATCTTAGAAAGGATGGGCTAAGACTGGAGAGAGTCTAAAGGATTGAATGTCTTGTCCTGTGGAGACCATTTGATGATTCTGGGCCTGTATTCACTGAAATTCAAAAGAATGAAAGGTGATATAATTGAAACTTATCGAATGTTGAAAGACCTGAGTAGACTGGTATGTCCCATGGTGGGAGAGTCTAGGACCAGAGGAAACTGTTTCGGAACAGAGGGGCGTCCTTCTGGAACGAAGGTGAGATTAGACAGAGGGTGGTGGATCTGTGGAATTCATTGCCACGTGCAGTTCTAGAAACCAAGACTTCATGTCTAGCGATCGTCCGTCTATAGAGAGTTTGTCAACCTATAATAATTATTGTTTTTCAGCTGCAGCTGGTAAAACTTGAGGTGCAGGCATCGCAAAGCATAATCATTTCTCAGTTTGCGCGGAATCTGTCTACTCAGATCGCGGGATGTCTCTCTGGAGGGACATGAATGGATAACTTCATCTTCCATAGTGACCATTTCTTCATTTTTCTGGATAGTGCTTTCATTTAACTTTAGTATTGTGTACTTCTTATTAGTTTTACACACGGTGGCATGGAGTGCTCAATCCTGGTTTCGTTGAGGAAAACTTTATCCTTGGGTATATTACTTCACCCCTCCCCATCTCCAGTTTCACCCATGACCTCCCACCTTGGACTTCTTCCTCCCCTGTCCCCTCTACATCCCTTACCCTGACTTTGCATCTTTTTTTCCCCCAAAAATGCCAAGACCTCAAGAATATTGGGGCAGAAGTGAGAATAGGTGCTATTACAGAGGAGAAAATGTGCTTTGGAAGCTGGAAGGTCTGAAGGTAGATAAGACTCCCGGCCAAATGGTGTAAACCCAAGGGTTCAGGAAGAGGGAGCTGAAGAGTTTGTGCAGACATTAAGGACATAGAGCACGACAGCACAGAATAATGCCATTCGGCCAATCTGGTCTGTGCCAACCTATCAATCTGCTGAGTTCCAGCAACTTCCACTGGGACCATATTCCCCCTCCCATCTATGAACCCATCCAATCTTCTCTGAGATGTTGAAATCGAACCTGCCACTTGCACTGGCACCCCATTCCACAACCTCACCGCCTCTGAGTGAAGAAATTCCCCCTCATGTTTCTCTTAAGGAATGAGTAATGATCTTTCAAGAATCACTAGATTTGGGAATGGTTATGGTGAACTAGGAAGTTGCAAATGCCACTCCGTTCTTTAAGAGGGGAGGGAGGGATAAGAAAGAAAATTATAGGACAGTTAGTCTGACCTCAGTAGGTGGGGAGATGTTGGAGTCCATTAAGGATGAGGATTCAGGGTACTTGGAGGTGCACAATACAGTACGGCCAAAGTAGGCATGGTTTTCTTCAGGAGAAATCTTGCCTGACAGATCTGTTGGAATTCTCTGATGAAACAACAGGCAGGACACACAAAGGAGAGGCAGTGGATGCTGTTTGTTCCGATTTTCAGATGGTCTTTAACAAGGTGCTGCACATGAGGCTACCTAACAAGATCATAGCTCATGGTGTTTGATGTTTCTGTGCCTGTTCCCACAGGAGTTTGGAAGTTCCTGAATACTGTAAAACCCGAGATAGAAAGGATGTGAGAGGACGTTTCCCATAGTGCAGAGCCCAGGACCAGGGGGCAGACTCTCAGATGAGACGGAAATCAATTTAGACCAGAAATGAGGAGGAATTCTCCTGCTGTATCTCATGATCTTATGATTGTTTAACACGGCCGTTTCTGACCTGTACTTTTGTGGCCATCCCCCTCACTCTCTTAAATACTTATCTCTCTCCACCTCAGATGCACCCAGCCTTCACACCCTCGGGGCAGTGAATCCCAAAGATTGTACACTCAGCCAGATAGATGGACACTTCCCTGATCCCAGTGGAACTGCATCTCCACACACACTCCTCACTTGAGATGACTGTCTATACTCATGACACAGGACATCACATCACTGTCATTCTCTTAATACCTTGTGTGACCTGCTGATCTCTGGGTATCCTCCCTCAAAAAGCTTCTCCTCGGTCACCATCTGTGAGATTATATAAAAAACAATTAAAACGATCTCTCAGACAGCTCCTGTACTCCTCCACCCCGGACTATGTTTCGCTGCTTAAAACTCTCCCACTTCAGCCCCTTCCTTTCTCCCTTTCCCCTTCCAAACTCCAGATATCCCACCAGATCCGAATCCACTGTAAGGACATTTATATCTCACAAGCGGCTGTACAAACCCGTGTCCTTCTCTGATACAGAGGTCACTGACGCTCCACCGCCATCCCAGTCTGCACCAACAGCCCATGACTGTGACAGCTGTTCCCAGACTCTGGGGTTTTGTAACAAACACGATGTTAACAGCAAGATTAGACAGTGATGAATTTGAAAAGAGATTGTTGCTCATTGAAAGGATGCCCGAGCGTCCGATACAACGGAGCAGATCCTCCCGTTGACAACTTTATTTGACCGACCCGGGTCACGGAACGTCCGATCATCCCAGTTCCTCACAACAGCAACCCCACCCGACTACGGTCCCACACCCTTCCCTCCACTCACCCCACACCCACAGTCCACCCATAACCTCTACCCACACACAGACAGATACCCTTCGCCCCAAACCCTCTCCCAGCCTGGGAACAACAACTGATCCCACCACCCGGGCTCGGGTGCAAAGCTAAAATCGGGGCTGCGGGACCGGAGAGCCCGGAGCCTCCAGCCGTCCAGCAGAACTCGGTCCCGGCCCTTTCGCACTGCAGTCAGCCCCCAACTTACACAAAAGCGGGATCGGTCCTTCCTCACCGCCGCCTGAACAGGAGAACCGCCGGCGACGGCTGCGGTCGGCACAGCGACTGCGTTTAGCGGGAGGTTCGCCGCAGCACCACCCGTGGTCGGAGGTCTGCACATCGCCACCGGTGTCGGAGCTCCTCCACAGCGCCACCGGGGTCGGAGCTCCCCACAGCGCCACCGGTGTCGGAGCTCCCCACAGCGCCTCCAGTGGTCGGAGCTCCCCACAGCGCCTCCAGTGGTCGGAGCTCCCCTCAGCGCCACCAGTGTCGGAGCTCGCCACAGCGCCACCGGCGTAGGAGCTCCCCACAGCGCCTCCAGTGGTCGGAGCTCCCCTCAGCGCCACCAGTGGTCGGAGCTCCCCACAGCGCCTCCAGTGGTCGGAGCTCCCCACGGCGCCAGCGGTGTCGGAGCTCGCCACAGCGCCACCGGCGTAGGAGCTCCCCACCGCTGAAAACCAACGCTCCAGGAGCTGCGCTATTGCCATTGGTGAAAAGGAATGTCAATCACTGGTTAGACCCAATAGCAGAAGCGGACCAGCGGAGAGGGCGGTAACCCCGCTGGTTCCGTCTTCCGCTTCGGCTCCGATTTCTCCGTGAAAGCGGAACAAACCCCGAAGTAAATGTCCGCTTTCTGATTTATTTCCATTTCCATCCGAGGGAAGCCGGGGGCGTTTGTGAAGCGTCTCCTGCGGCCGGAGTCTGATGTATCGCCGAGAGGTAGGAGGAGACGTACGAAGGCGTGAACTCGGAGACCTGGGCCTTCACCCGGCCTTGCGTGTCTGGATCCTGTCAGATGTCCGGCAGGTGGTCAGAGTGGCTCCCTCACCTCTGTCTCTCCGACCCCCGGCACACACACACACCCTGTCCCCTTCCCTCTCCGTGTGTTCACCCGTGACACACACACACCCTGTCCCCTTCACTCTCCGTGTGTTCACCCGTGACACACACACACCCCCTGTCCCCTTCACTCTCCGTGTGTTCACCCGTGACACACACACACACACACCCTGTCCCCTTCCCTCTCCGTGTGTTCACCCGTGACACACACACACCCTGTCCCCTTCACTCTCCGTGTGTTCACCCGTGATACACACACACACACCCTGTCCCCTTCACTCTCCGTGTGTTCACCCGTGACACACACACACCCCCTGTCCCCTTCACTCTCCGTGTGTTCACCCGTGACACACACACACACCCTGTCCCCTTCACTCTCCGTGTGTTCACCCGTGACACACACACACACCCTGTCCCCTTCACTCTCCGTGTGTTCACCCGTGACACACACACACACCCTGTCCCCTTCACTCTCCGTGTGTTCACCCGTGACACACACACACCCACCCTGTCCCCTTCACTCTCCGTGTGTTCACCCGTGACACACACACACACCCTGTCCTTTTCACTCTCCGTGTGTTCACCCGTGACACACACACACACCCTGTCCCCTTCACTCTCCGTGTGTTCACCCGTGACACACACACACCCTGTCCCCTTCACTCTCCGTGTGTTCACCCGTGACACACACACACACAC
Organism: Mobula birostris; assembly: GCF_030028105.1. Classification (NCBI taxonomy): domain Eukaryota; kingdom Metazoa; phylum Chordata; class Chondrichthyes; order Myliobatiformes; family Myliobatidae; genus Mobula; species Mobula birostris. Next base: position 29,001,760 of record NC_092382.1, on the reverse strand, counting down.
CCTGTCCCCTTCACTCTCCGTGTGTTCACCCGTGACACACACACACACCCTGTCCCCTTCACTCTCCGTGTGTTCACCCGTGAGACACACACACACACCCTGTCCCCTTCACTCTCCGTGTGTTCACCCGTGACAGACACACACACACCCTGTCCCCTTCACTCTCCGTGCGTTCACCCGTGACACACACACACACCCTGTCCCCTTCACTCTCCGTGTGTTCACCCGTGACACACACACACCCCCTGTCCCCTTCACTCTCCGTGTGTTCACCCGTGACACACACACACACCCTGTCCCCTTCACTCTCCGTGTGTTCACCCGTGACACACACACACCCCCTGTCCTCTTCACTCTCCGTGTGTTCACCCGTGACACACACACACACCCTGTCCCCTTCACTCTCCGTGTGTTCACCCGTGAGACACACACACACACCCTGTCCCCTTCACTCTCCGTGTGTTCACCCGTGACAGACACACACACACCCTGTCCCCTTCACTCTCCGTGTGTTCACCCGTGACACACACACACACACCCTGTCCCCTTCACTCTCCGTGTGTTCACCCGTGACACACACACACACACCCTGTCCCCTTCACTCTCCGTGTGTTCACCCATGACACACACACACACCCGGTCCCCTTCACTCTCCGTGTGTTCACCCGTGACACACACACACACACCCTGTCCCCTTCACTCTCCGTGTGTTCACCCGTGACACACACACACACCCTGTCCCCTTCACTCTCAGTGTGTTCACCCGTGACACACACACACACACACCCTGTCCCCTTCACTCTCCGTGTGTTCACCCGTGACACACACACACACACACCCTGTCCCCTTCACTCTCCGTGTGTTCACCCGTGACACACACACACACCCTGTCCCCTTCACTCTCCGTGTGTTCACCCGTGACACACACACACACACACCCTGTCCCCTTCACTCTCCGTGTGTTCACCCGTGACACACACACACACCCTGTCCCCTTCACTCTCCGTGTGTTCACCCGTGACACACACACACACACACCCTGTCCCCTTCACTCTCCGTGTGTTCACCCGTGACACACACACACACCCTGTCCCCTTCACTCTCCGTGTGTTCACCCATGACACACACACACACCCGGTCCCCTTCACTCTCCGTGTGTTCACCCGTGACACACACACACACACCCTGTCCCCTTCACTCTCCGTGTGTTCACCCGTGACACACACACACACACACCCTGTCCCCTTCACTCTCCGTGTGTTCACCCGTGACACACACACACACCCGGTCCCCTTCACTCTCCGTGTGTTCACCCGTGACACACACACACACACACCCTGTCCCCTTCACTCTCCGTGTGTTCACCCGTGACACACACACACACACACACACCCTGTCCCCTTCACTCTCCGTGTGTTCACCCATGACACACACACACACCCGGTCCCCTTCACTCTCCGTGTGTTCACCCGTGACACACACACACACACACACCCTGTCCCCTTCACTCTCCGTGTGTTCACCCGTGACACACACACACCCTGTCCCCTTCAGTCTCCGTGTGTTCACCCGTGACACACACACACACCCTGTCCCCTTCACTCTCCGTGTGTTCACCCGTGACACACACACACACACTCTGTCCCCTTCACTCTCCGTGTGTTCACCCGTGACACACACACACACCCTGTCCCCTTCACTCTCCGTGTGTTCACCCGTGACACACACACACACCCTGTCCCCTTCACTCTCCGTGTGTTCACCCGTGACACACACACACACACCCTGTCCCCTTCACTCTCCGTGTGTTCACCCGTGAGACACACACACACACACACCCTTGTCCCCTTCACTCTCCGTGTGTTCACCCGTCTCACACACACACACACACCCTGTCCCCTTCACTCTCCGTGTGTTCACCCGTGACACACACACTCTGTCCCCTTCACTCTCCGTGTGTTCACCCGTGACACACACACTCTGTCCCCTTCACTCTCCGTGTGTTCACCCGTGACACACACACACACACACCCTGCCCCCTTCACTCTCCGTGTGTTCACCCGTGACACACACACACACACACCCTGTCCCCTTCACTCTCCGTGTGTTCACCCGTGACACACACACACACCCTGTCCCCTTCACTCTCCGTGTGTTCACCCGTGACACACACACACACCCTGTCCCCTTCACTCTCCGTGTGTTCACCCGTGACACACACACACACACCCTGTCCCCTTCACTCTCCGTGTGTTCACCCGTGACACACACACACACACACACCCTGTCCCCTTCACTCTCCGTGTGTTCACCCGTGACACACACACACACACCCTGTCCCCTTCACTCTCCGTGTGTTCACCCGTGACACACACACACACCCTGTCCCCTTCACTCTCCGTGTGTTCACCCGTGACACACACACACACCCTGTCCCCTTCACTCTCCGTGTGTTCACCCGTGACACACACACACACCCTGTCCCCTTCACTCTCCGTGTGTTCACCCGTGACACACACACACACCCTGTCCCCTTCACTCTCCGTGTGTTCACCCGTGACACACACACACACCCTGTCCCCTTCACTCTCCGTGTGTTCACCCGTGACACACACACACACACACACACACACCCTGTCCCCTTCACTCTCCGTGTGTTCACCCGTGACACACACACTCTGTCCCCTTCACTCTCCGTGTGTTCACCCGTGACACACACACTCTGTCCCCTTCACTCTCCGTGTGTTCACCCGTGACACACACACTCTGTCCCCTTCACTCTCCGTGTGTTCACCCGTGACACACACACACACACACCCTGCCCCCTTCACTCTCCGTGTGTTCACCCGTGACACACACACACACACACCCTGTCCCCTTCACTCTCCGTGTGTTCACCCGTGACACACACACACACCCTGTCCCCTTCACTCTCCGTGTGTTCACCCGTGACACACACACACACCCTGTCCCCTTCACTCTCCGTGTGTTCACCCGTGACACACACACACACACCCTGTCCCCTTCACTCTCCGTGTGTTCACCCGTGACACACACACACACACACACCCTGTCCCCTTCACTCTCCGTGTGTTCACCCGTGACACACACACACACACACCCTGTCCCCTTCACTCTCCGTGTGTTCACCCGTGACACACACACACACCCTGTCCCCTTCACTCTCCGTGTGTTCACCCGTGACACACACACACACCCTGTCCCCTTCACTCTCCGTGTGTTCACCCGTGACACACACACACACCCTGTCCCCTTCACTCTCCGTGTGTTCACCCGTGACACACACACACACCCTGTCCCCTTCACTCTCCGTGTGTTCACCCGTGACACACACACACACCCTGTCCCCTTCACTCTCCGTGTGTTCACCCGTGACACACACACACACACACACACCCTGTCCCCTTCACTCTCCGTGTGTTCACCCGTGACACACACACACCCTGTCCCCTTCACTCTCCGTGTGTTCACCCATGACCGTGTCGCCACCCACAGCTCCAATCTGCAGGTTAAATCCGCTGACTGACCGGCCTCATCTCCAATAATAATAGGTCAGCCGGCAGAGAAGGAGTCATCACCCCGACTCAAGGAAACAACCTCTGCCTCCCGGTGACAGAAACAACGGAGCTGGTTGTGGGCGACAGGAGGAATGGAGATAGGGGCCAAATTCAACATTTCCAAGTCTGTTATTGACACAAAATGCATATTTCAATACTGATCAAGGCACAATGTGTTTTATTTATTGTTAATGGCATAAAACATATTTATAGATGGTTACTGACACAGAATCGTATAATTTGTGTTCTGTGTGTTATCTGAATGTACTTGCCTGTGATGCTGCTGCAAGTCAGTGTTTCTCTGTTCCTGTACCTTCCCGTACTTGTGCACTTGGCAATAAACTCAACAGGACCTGAGACAACTCAGTGAGATGTGATTAGTGACGATCACCTTGGCAGCTCGGTAGGTTGAATGTCTGAGACAGTACGCTGTTAAATGCAAAACCCTGAACAGTGTTGATGATCAGAGGGATCTTAGACTCCAAGTTCATTGCTCCCTGAGAGAGACTGCACAGATTGATCAGGTGGTTAAGAAGGCAAATGGCGTGGTTGTCTTCATTAGTTGATGCATTGAGTTCAAATGTCAGGAAGTTGTGTTGCAGCTTTATAAAACTCCAGTCAGGCCACATCCGGAGTGTTTCATACAGTTCTGATCACCCCACTCTGGGAAGGATGACGGGGCTTTGGAGAGGGCGCAGAAGAGGTTAGCCTGGGTTAGAGGGCATGAGCTGTAATGAGAGGCTGGACAAACTTGGGTTGTTTTCTCCAGAGCGGAACAGGCTGGCCTGAGACTGGATGGACGTTTATAAGATTATGAGAGGAACAGATGGAGTGGACAGACGATTCAAAGAGGTTGAAAAGTCGAATACATTTAAGGTCAGAGGAGATGTGAGGGGCAAGTTTCAGTGAGTTTTGTTCTTAGTAACATTAAGCAGAAATGTTTGTTTTTCCTTTTTATTGTTAATGTGCTTCATTGTCTTTCATGTTAAAGTTAGACCTGCGGTGAGAGATTTATTGGAAGAAAAACCCCAACTGGAAGCGAACCACGACTGAAGATGAGGGAACAGCAACAAGTGAACCAGCCCGAGGGTTGAGAGCATCAACTGGAGAGCACCCATCTGACTCAGAGAATCCAGTGATTCAGTCAGGAGAAAGTTTGGTGAGTCTCATTTACTCAAACACTGGTCCTTTAGACATTGCGTACCTGTACAAAGGAAGGCAGGAAATAGTTGGTGTGAGACTGAATGTGCCCAGAAGAACCAGTTATGCCTCTGTCAGACCCAGCTGCAATCACTCCAGGTCTGGTAATGTGCTTCCAGCAGCCCAGCCCTTTAATACCACTCCCATTCTGTGGAAGTCGAATCCAGATAAAGTCTCTCAGAGACCGTGTAAGTACAAACTCTTTATTCCACGCACTTTGGCCTTACTCAGTTAGCCGCTCAAACAGGAACAGTGTATGACTGTTCTGCCCAATCCACTAACTGACTAACAATTCCCCTTACACCACAGATATATCCGTCCAGATACCCCCCACACAAGACAGGCTGGAGCCAAAGTTATTTGCTAAAGACAAATTACAAAATAGTCATAATGGCTTACACACACACAACAGACTGAATCTGTCCTATCTCTACACATGAGTGCACAAGGAGATAAGCATCCTGAAACCCCAGCTAGCCACCCTCAAGGAGAAATGTGGCTCAGCGTGGCTTAGCACATCTGTTGACAATCAGCAGTTTCTTTCAGAAAAACAGGCTGCTATTGTTTAACAAAGAGTTAATCCTTTAACATATCTTATCATTAGATTCAACTTTATTGTCATTGTGCTGAGTACAAATACAAAGCCAATGAAATGCATTTAGCATCTGACCAGAAATGCAAAGAATAGTGTTACTTACAAAATAACTGTGAATTAAAAAAGTGCTACAGCACACAAATATGAAAGTACTGAGACAGTACAATATGGGTGCAATACTGCTTAGTGCTGTGATGTGAGGTTCAGCAGGGTCACAGCCTCAGGGAAGAAGCTCTTCCTGTGCCTGCTGGTGCAGGAGCGGAGGCTCCTGTAGCACCTACTGGATGGGAAGAGAGTAACAAGTCCATGGTTAGGGTGAGATGCATCCTTGATAATGTGTTTCGCCCTGCCCAGGCAGCGTTTATGGTAGATGTTCTCAATGGTGGGCAAGTGGGTGCCGATAATCCGCTGGGCAGTTTTCATCACACACTGGAGTGCTTTGCAGTCCGATACGGGACAATTGCCATACCACACTGAGATGCAGTTGTTGAGTATGCTCTCAATGGTACAGCGGTAAAAGTCCGTCAATATCCTGGGACAGAGGTGAGCTTTCTTCATGCTGCGCAGGAAATAAAGGCGTGTTGCGCCTTTTTGATCAGGATGGAGGAGTTCAGGGACCAGGTGAGATCCGCGGAAATGTGGACACCAAGGAATTTGAAGCTTGATACACGCTCCATTACAGATCCGTTGTTGTAGATGGGGACGTGAGTGTGACTCCCGCCATGCCTGAAGTCCACAATGATCTCCTTTTGACCATTACATGATGATCAAAGCAGTAATGTTTTACAGAGAAAGCAACCGAATACAACATTGACTTATCAGTGGGTAAAAACAGTGTACAACAGTAATTATAACAATGATATCTACAACTATTAGGCCATAATGCAATATCATGCCCCACATATCACCGATCAGGCCTTCGAAGACCACCATTTTGACCCTTCGGTGACCCCATGTAAATCCTGTCCAACTTTCTTAATGCTGCAGTCTCCTCGGCAGTGTGCTCGGAGAGGGATGTAATGTTAGTAGACTCATCAGGGATATAGGTGTAGCATTCTGTGTCAATAATAGCACAGGTTCCCCCTTTCTCAGCTGGGATAAAATCTGAAGCCATACGATTCTGTAGGACTGTGTGCCGGATTGCAATCATTTCAGTGGATATTTCTGTTACTTGGGCCTGTGTTTCTGTCAGGGCCCCTGCAGTATTGTGGCCAGCTCCTCAAGTGCTGTAGCCAAATTGATTATCTCTCGTGAATTCCTGGCTACTCCATAGGAGAGAAAAGTGATCATCCAAAGTTGTTCAGTCTTAGTTATTCTTCTCTGCTGCTGAGCACCTGCAAGTATGGCCAGGATGCATGTTTCCCAGTATAGGAACTTCTGTTTGATGGAGGCCTGAGATAGCATCCCTCAAAACACTGACAGCCACAGTCATCTCTGACTGGACCGCGGTTCCTCACCTCTCTTCCCCGGGTGTTATTTGAGAAAGCCGTGGCTGAGAGTTCCTCGCTCTGGTTGAGCGGGATTTCTGACATTGTAATCATAGTTTTACCATGCTGTGGAGTTTCAGCACAAACCCAGCAGACACCTAGTTCTACCTGTTTGGCATACGTGTGACAGAGAGACAGAAAGGTGTTAACATGGGGGCCCCCGGATGCTGGGGTGAGCCCTCTGAAAGACATAAACACAAATACCACTATCAACCAATACATCTTCCTTTAGTCTGAGAGAGTCCTTCTACTCAGTTCCTTTGTTTGCAGTCTGTTCAATGTATCCACCGAGATTGCCCCTTCAGTTTCACAGACGTGGGAGTGGTCAGTAACACCTGATATGGTCCTCTCCACCGAGGTCTGAGATTCCCTCGATCCCAGTTCTTGATCAGGACAAAATCCCCAGGTTCTAGGGTGAGATAGTAACTCCTCTCTGCGGGGTAGTTCTCTTCCTTGCAAGCCTGTCGTACCTGTGAATGTAATGCTTGGAAAATTTTGGTTAGTTTGCATGTATATTTCCCCATCTCTTCCCCTAGGGTATGCATATTGAATTTTGCTGGTAGACTTACTGGGAACAATGGTACCCAAGGTCTTGGTCCCCAGGGTGTCCTCATGGGCGGTCCATAAATGATTTCAGCTGGTGACAACCCTGTTTTCCCCTGAGGGGTAACCCTCATGTGGAACAGGGCTAACGGTGGGACCTCCAACCAAGTGAGTCCAGTCTCCGCCGTTAGTTTGGCCAATTTACTCTTCAGAGTGCCATTGGCTCTTTCCACAATGCCAGTGGCCTGTGGGTTGTGTACACAGTGGAATTGTTGCTGGATAGCCAAGTTGTTACATGTTGTTACATGTCTGTTTATCTACTTTCACCACAAAGCGTGGGCCATTGTCAGAGCTCAGTATCTCTCAGTTTCTCAGTACCTGGGAATTATTTCCCATAATAATACCTTCACAACAGTCATACCAGTATTATTGGTAGTTGGAATAGCTTCAATCCATCTACTAAACACATCTATAATAACTAAGCAGTATCTATAGCAATATACTCCAGGCAATACAATAAAATCAACTTGTAGACACGAGAAAGATTCACCTGTCAAGGGAGTCGTACCCGGTGTGCAGGGTACAGGTTACCAACCATTCCCTCCTTTTCCAGGTGTGTACAATTATGTATATAATCGACCAATATTGGTAAAAACTGTGTAGGAACACAAACCTGTCCCACTGGGGTGATCTGAAAACCTGGGTCGGGGTCTTTCCGACACCCCACCTGGGACCACAGTTTGCGCTCCTCCTCAGAGGCGTCCCCCTGAAAAGTACGTACCTCCCGCATGTCTGGCAAACCCGTTCTGCTTCAGTCACGGAGGGTTGCTTGACGGGAACCCGAGGGGACTACAACTACCGAGGATTGTGCCGCACTTTTCACTGTCTAATCTGCTAAAGCGTTGCCTTTAGTGACCCAGTCGGACATGTGGCTGTGGGCCGCACATTTAATAATAGCCAGAACTCGAGGTAGCTGTAGAGCGGTGAGTACGAGGGGTGATTGATAAGTTCTTGGCCTAAGGTAGAAGGAGTCAATTTTAGAAAACCTCACATATTTATTTTTCAACATAGCCCGGTCCTACATTTACACACTTAGTCCAGCGGTCGTGCTGCATACGGATTTTGGACCTCCAGAAAGTGTCCACAGCAGGGGTGATTGATAAATTTGTGGCCTAAGGTAGAAGGAGATGAGTTATACAGCTCTCGTTAATTAAGATGTTCACCTTTAATATTAGTTCCTGTTGGGGTTGATATGGTTTGGAAAACCAGGTCCCAATAATATGTCAAAGCTTGTTGCATTTGATTTTGGTCATTGTCAGGCCAATCCTTATTATTAGTTTTAATCATGTTGGCTAATTTAATTGGTCAGCATTCTTAATTACTTAGATAAGAGAGTTCACTAAATCAAGGTTTTAATTACAAATTGATATACTGTCCGGTCCTTATCAGTTATTCCCTTTGCAAGGCCCTGATTTAATTACAGAGAGATGTTCATTCCTGTCCTAATTGGCGAGTCCTCCTCCCTTTACTCAAATGAGGATACAATGTATAATATTATCAGCTAAAGAGGGTGCAAGGTATAATGTTGTCAGCTCTCAGAGCATCTCTCTGCAAGCCACAGAGAACCAGTAATGAGCCTGTCTTAGCTAACCGCAGAAGACAGAGTTCACTTGTTCAAAAATTTCTATACAGTCCCAGTTATTCTTGCAGCCAGAGGTTACATAGGATCAAAATGATTTTTTTAATATATCCTCAATTCCTCAGGAGGGTTCAGGGGAAATATTTATGTACAATACAGAAACTGGTGTTACCTGTGTATATTGTGGCCATGCAAAAGTTGCTGGAGAACTTACAAGTGGGAAAAAGTGGAGTGATATTTAGAAATCTGACTTTTTGAAGCGTAATTCAGCAAGCAAACCAAATATGGACAATGTGCAAAAGCTCTGGTGAGAAAATCCTTCATTACCCGTTACAGGCCTGCTACATAGGTTGTGTGAGAGTGCAGATGGGACTCGATCAAACCCAGAGGAAATCAAAGTTCTTATCGACGATGATTTGATAGCTGTTAAAGTGAATACCACTCTATATAAAATTCACTGTGCACACTGGGTAGAAAAAGCAAAATACTAGATTTATGTGCACACTGGTCATTGCAAATTAGGGGGGACATTGGTGGGAAGGTGGGGAGACCTCTAGTGTCACTGATGCCCTCACCTACAAGATGTGCATCCAGCTGCAGCTTGTAACCCTGCACTTTAAGGAGTTGGAACTTGAAACGGATGAATTCCGGATCATCCAGGAGCTGGAGGGGGTGATAGATATGACATGAAGAGAGGTGAGTTACACCTGAAGTGCAGGACACAGGAAACTTGGTGAGAGTCGGGAAGGGGAATGAGGTTAAATAGCCATCGCAGAGTACTCTTGTGTCCATCCCACACAACAACAGGTGGATCCACTTTAGAAACTGTTGGGGTGATTTACCTGGCAGAGGAAAGTCAAAGGGGTGATAGGGGATTCGTTCATTAGGGGAACAGAACAAGAGGGGACTAATATCCCAGTGGTAAGGCTTGCTAGTGCTAGTGTGGGGGGAGGGGGTGGTGTGGTTAAAATAAGTTGTAGGGGGAATGGGAACCAGAATGACAGAACAGATAGTGGAGAGGGTGAATTGAATTGATTTGACTTTTATTACATACATCCTTCATATACATGAGGAGTAGAAATCTTTATGTTATGTCTCCAGCTAAATCAGCAATGTGTAATTTATAGTAAATTATAATAAATAGTTTGTATATAGGTCAGTCAATATAACATAGTTATGCAATTGTATCAGCATGAATTAATCAGTCTGATGGCCTGGTGGAAGATGATGTCCCGGAGCCTGTTGGTCCTTTTGCTGTGGTACCGTTTCCTGGATGGTAGCCGCAGGAACATCCAGTGGTTGTGATTTGTGGTTGTGAATTGGGTCCCCAATATCCTTTGGGCTCTTTTTGCACACCTTTCTCTGTAAATGTCCTGAATAGTGGGAAGTTCACATCTACAGATGCATTGGGCTGTCTGCACCACTCTCTGCAGGTTCCTGCGATTAAGGGAAGTACAGTTTCCTTACCAGGCAGTGATGGAAAGTTCCTGTAGAAAGTTGTTAGGATTTGGGGCACCATCCCAGCCTTCTTCAACCGTCTGAGGTGAAGGAGGTGCTGTTGTGCTCTTTTCGCAACACAGCCGGTATGTACAGACCATGTGAGATCCTCGGCGATGTTTATGCTGAGGAACTTAAAGCTGTTCACCCTCTCAACCCAGATCCATTGGTGTCAATAGCGGTTAGCCTGTCTCCATTCCTTCTGTCATCCACAATCAGCTCCTTTGTTTTTGTGACAATGAGGGAGAGTTTGTTTTCTTGACACCAGTCAGATGTTGTTCAGACCTCAGACAGAGTCAGCAATCAAATGGTTGAGCATGGAGCGATGAATGTGCTGAGCTGTGTATATCACAATGCAAGAAGCATCGTAGGAAAGCCAGATGAGCTCAGGACAGGGAATTATCATATTGTAGCCATTATTGGGAATTGGTTGCAACCAACAGTCTGAGGGATTTAGAGGAACAAATTTGTAGAGAGATCGCAGACCATGCCAAGAAACAAAGATTGATTCAGTGAGTGATTTTAACTTTCCATATATTGACTGGGACTCCCATACTGTAAAAGGACTAGATGGGGTAGAGTTTGTCAAATGTGCGCTTAATCAGTATGTAGAATTCCCGACGCAGAAGTGTGCAATAAGCTGTTAGGAAATGATCTAGAAATTAGTGATCATAATGCCATGAAATTCAAACTAAATATGGAAAAAGAGAGGTCTGGACCATGGGTTGAGATTCTAAATTGAAGAAAGGTCAATTTTGATGGTATCAGAAAGGAGCTGACAAATGTGGCTTGGGACAGGCTGTTTTCTGGTAAAGGAATACTTGTAAGTGGGAGGCCTTCAGAAGTGAAATTTTGAGGGGGTCCAGTTTGAAAATGCCTGCCAAAATAAAAGTTGAAAGGTAGCTGGTGCACGGACCTTGGTTTTCAAGAGATATTGAAGCCCCAAATATTTTGTTTCTCTAAATGCCTCAGACTGTTGGGTGCTACCAAGAGTCATTAATTCCACACCCTGAGCTCATCTGACTTTTTTTTTTTTAGTTGTCTTCTGTTCACTTCTAAAAGCTTCCCAATAGTTTTTGCTCTTTTGTTTGCCCTCTCTTTGGCTTTTGTGTTGGATTTGGCTTCTCATTTCAGCCATGGTTGTGTCCTCCTGCCTTTCCAATGCTTCCACTTCTTTGGGATGTATCGATCACTCAGCTCCCGAATTGCTCCCAGAAGCTCCAGCCATTGCTGCTCTGTTGTCACTCCTACCTTTTCCCTTCCAGACAAGTTTGGCCAGCTTCTCTGTCATAGAAACATGGAGAAGTTCAGTTCAGAAACAGGCTATTTGGCCCATCTAGTCAATGACGAAAAATCATTTAATCTGTCTAATGCAACTACCAGCACTGGAACCATCGCTCTCCATACCCAAACCATCAAGGCTCCCATCCAAACTTCTTTAAATGGTGAAACCGAGCTCATATTCACCACTTGTGCTGGCATCTTATTCCACACGCTCACGACCATTTCAGTAAAGAGCTTTTCCAAATGTTCCCGTTAAATTTTCACCTTCCCCACTTACCCATGACCTCTGGTTGTCATCCCACCCAGCCTCAGTGGAAAAAGCTGCTCGCATTTACCTTATCTATACCCTCATAATTTTGTATATTTCTAACAAATCCTCAAAGCAGTGTATAATTTCCTTGTTCATGTTTAGAGCCTTTCTTAGATGTATAAGATGATGAGGGACATTGATTGTGTGGATAGCCAGAGGTTTATTCCCAGGGCTAAATGGCTAACACGAGGGGGCATAGTTTTAAGGTGCTTGCAAATAGATAACGAGCGGATGACAGGGTTAGGTTTTTCACACAGAGAATGGTGGAATGCACTGCCGGCTATTCGTGTTTCAGTTACTGTGGGGCCAGGAACCCATGGAATTCAATGGGAACAGGGAATAATACCAATGGAGAGAGTCAAACTGAGCCAGGTCACAAATTGGAGATGACAGAAATGCCCCATTCTCATAGAGACAGGAAGAGCATCAGAGAGTTTGATGGTCATTCCAGATACCAGCACTGTGCCCAGTTAGAAGATGACTTCTGTCTCCAACTAGGGTTGAATTTCGCTGTAACAGTGTGATGCCAGACCAACCGTGACAACTCGTGATCTCATCTGAAATGTTGTCCTTCACCCATTGATGGATTTTGTAAATCTTTTTACAGGTTAAAAATGACAAGGAATTTGTCTATGGGAACCTCGAACACAATACGCCGGTTTTGCTGTCTCTGTCCAGAAATTTAAGAAGTGGAGCAAGGGATTCGATCAACTATCCTTCCTGCTCAGACTGTGGGGAGGGATTCACTTGGTCATCTGACCGACTGGCACGCCCGTCATTTTACACAGGAGAGAGGCCATTCACCTGCTCGGACTGTGGGAAGGGATTCACTCTGTCATCTGACCTAATGGCACACCAGCGAGTTCACACCGGGGAGCGGCTGTTCACCTGCTCGGACTGTGGGAAAGGATTCACTTCGTCATCTCAACTGAAGGTACATCAGCGAGTTCACACTGGAGAGAGGCCGTACACCTGCACAGACTGTGGGAAGGGATTCACTCGGTCATCTAACCTAATGGCTCACCAGCGAGTTCACACCGGGGAGAGGCCGTTCACCTGCTCAGACTGTGGGAAGGGATTCACTTCGTCATCTCAACTGAAGGTACATCAGCGAGTTCACACTGGGGAGAGGCCATTCACCTGCTCAGACTGTGGGAAGGGATTCACTCAGTCATCTCAGCTGAAGGCGCATCAGCGAGTTCACACTGGAGAGAGGCCGTTCACCTGCTCAAACTGTGGGAAGGGATTCACTCAGGCATCTCACCTACTGAGACACCAGTCAGTTCACACTGGAGAGTGGCCATTCACCTGCACAGACTGTGGGAAGGGATTCACTCAGTCATCCTCCCTAATGGCACACCAGCGAGTTCACACTGGGGAGAGGCCGTTCACCTGCTCAGACTGTGGGAAGGGATTCACTTGGTCATCTGACCTAATGGCTCACCAGCGAGTTCACACAAGGGAGAGGCCGTTCACCTGCTCGGAATGTGGGAAGGGATTCACTACATCATCTCAACTGAAGGTACATCAGCGAGTTCACACTGGGGAGAGACCATTCACCTGCTCAGACTGTGGGAAGGGATTTACTTTGTCATCGAATTTGAAGGCGCATCAGAGAGTTTACAATGGAGAGAGGCCATTCACCTGCTCAGATTGTGGGAAGGGATTCACTTCGTCATCTCAGTTACTGAGACACCAGTCAGTTCACACTGGAGAGTGGCTGTTCACCTGCTCGGACTGTGGGAAGGGATTCACTTCGTCATCTCAACTGAAGGTACATCAGCGAGTTCACACTGGGGAGAGGCCGTTCACCTGCTCAGACTGTGGGAAGGGATTCACTCGTTCATCTCAGTTACTGAGACACCAGTCAGTTCACACTGGTGAGAGGCCGTTCTCCTGCTCAGTGTGTGGGAAGGGATTCATTCTGTCATCACAACTAAAGGTACATCAGCGAGTTCACACTGGGGAGAGGCCTTTCACCTGCTCAGACTGTGGGAAGGGATTCACTTCATCATCTCAGTTACTGAGACACCAGTCAGTTCACACTGGTGAGAGGCCGTTCACCTGCTCAGACTGTGGGAAAGGATTCACTTCGTCATCTCAACTTAAGGTACATCAGCGAGTTCACACTGGGGAAAGACCATTCACCTGCTCAGAGTGTGGGAAAGGATTCACTCAGTTAATCCACCTACAGAGACACCAGCAAGCTCACACTGGGTAGAGGCTGTTCACCTGCTTTGGTTGTGGGAAGGGATTCACTCGGTCATCTCAACTACAGAGATACCAGCAAGCTCACACTGGGTAGAGGCCGTTCACCTGCTCAGACTGTGGGAAGGGATTCACTCGGTCATCTCAACTACAGAGACATCAGTGTGTTCACACTGGGGAGAGGCAGATCTCCTGCTCGGACTTTGGGAAGAGAATCTCTCAGCCAAATCAATCAGGTTTGCATCATTGAGTTCACACTGGGGAAACCCGTTCAACCGCTGTGAATGTGGGAAGCGATTCACTCAGTCATCTAACCTCGTAACTCTCACTTCGACTAGCAGTTTAATGTGGGGGTCGATAGCTCCCGGCCCGGCCAATCTTAAGAAATCTCGTTTGGGTGGATGCTGCACGATGTGTCCCCTGTTACAAATCGGTACCCCAAAATAACAAGCAGTACACAATATGTGATTAAATAATTGAGAATTATAATTCTTATTTTGACTGCAGGGTTAGTAAAGAAAACAAAATAAAGAAAAAGGGCCCACTCTCTCCATTCACGTCTTCTCATCTCTCCCTGGCAAAAGACCATGAATATCTCTCTTCCAGACTCTCAAGAAAGAACATTTCTCCCATTGGATAGCCCCGCACTCCAAAACCCTGTTATCTCTAGTCATAACCTAAATGTTACTGCTACAGAGAAACCATTACCTCAGCAGTGAACCATTGCAGAGAGGCCATTACATTAGCAGTGAAACCTTACAGCATGTTACACTTGTGACATACTGCCAGGTTCACACTGGGGAGAAAGTTTCAATAAGCTGCATGCTGGATATTTGTCCATCACTGTTGCTGAATGCAATTTCGAGAGTGACTGTCGGTGCTGAACTCTGCAATTATTGCTGCTGCTCACCACACCCAGTCTGCACCCTGGTCACTGGGCATGGGAGGAGTTTCTTCTGCTACATATTCACCTTTAATGGGACTGGAGTTTAACATTCTGCATCTGTGACAAATTAATCAGTTCTATTTTAAACTCTGTCTTTGGTACTTAGCGTGTTTATAACACAACCAGTGTACTCAGGCCTGCTGGACCCAGCCAGTGATTCAGTTCCACGACAGCCCTTTTGAATCCTCCCCTGTTGTTCATCTCTCACTCTCCCTGTGGGATGGGCCCCAGTCACCACTGTGTGGGTGAAGAGGTTTCCCTTGAATTTTCTGCAGACTGAAGAAGTTGAGCTGACTGCAGTTCTGTCTGAGATGTTCTTCACCCCTCAAATCTCTGGGCTGAGAAAGAATGACATTGGGAGTTAATCTCCTTATTCAGGGCTCATTTCCACATTATGGGCCATTTTCGCTGCTTCTACAGTGTTGTTGAAAACACTACTCTCCTCTAAAGACTGAAAGCAGAATGGGAAACCATTAGTTGGATGTTCAATGGACTCAGGGTCAGAAACCAGAGGTTGGTCCGCACAGGGCAGAGTTTGGGGCTCTGGACGATGGTCGGTATAAGAATGTATGATGAGGAGAAGGGAATCAGCAGCGGGATGTGGCAACGAATGACAGAGTGGCAACATTTGGAAGCTGATTGACAGAGAAAATCTTTCCATTGTCTGACTGATGATACAAACAATGCCTGTGGTGAGGTGCTCCACTGGTCGAGGAACATGTGTGTTTGGAATGGTTTTATCTGTTGAGGGAGTTGTTCCTGCTTGTTTATCCTGTAATATTATATCTGGATGGTTATTGATTGTCCTGTTAGTAGTAATGTAGTGATTATTATATAATTTGTAAGATTTTGACTCTGAAACTGAATCAGGCGTGAATCTATGGTGCCTCAATGAAATTATGGTGGTCATTCATGAGATTATATTTTGAAGTAAGATTTTGGTGAATGATATTTGCCACTTGATTGTACCTGTGTAAGTAATCAGATTGAGTTAAACTGCTGCAGGATCCTGGAATGTGTTGGATGGTGTCTAGTTTCTCTTGGCATTTTCTGCACTTGCTGCATTGTTGGTTTGTATTTCATATATTTTCATTTTTTTGTTTCCTTTTGTTACCCACCTTGTCCCGTATTTCTGCAAGGAACCCCTCTGTTTCTGGGAAGAGGTCTCCAACTCTCAGTCAGGTGCTCGATGCTTCTTTGTCAACATCTCATCTGCTCAGATCGTTGGGATGTCTCCCACGGAGGGTCATACTGATTCCACTGGTTAATGTTTTCTACCATAGTGATGATTCATTTTTCTGAGTTGGCCTCTCATTTAAGTTTCTGGTCTGTATTACTTATCACAATTGCATATACACACATGGAGTGCTGAATTGTGTTCATTTTTGATGAAAATATATACTTTCAAGTTGTATCTGACTGTTGTGTGATTTCTTTTTCATGTGTGTTATTTCTCTTCCTCATTCTGTCCAATCTAAGTGGGTTTGAGTGTAAATAGCCTTTTCTAAAGTTATCATTTCAGTTCTTAGTTATCTTTGTAAATTTTGCTGATTGAAATGGGACCAAGATATTTTTATTTTAAAAAAAAGTCAATGTCGGTATTGATGAAAGTGTTTATTGCCGTTGTTGTATTTGTTAACAATTGATCTCTGTTTGGCAGGGTTTTTTTAAGCCTTGAACTAAATTTTGACAAAGGTTTTCCCTATTTCACACTACTTTTTATTTTCTTTGCTTGTTGATATTCCAGATACGTGGGTATCAAGAGTCCCGATGAAGGGTCTTGGCCCGAAATGTTGATTCTCATCCATAGATGCTGCCTGACATGCTGAGCTCCTCCAGCACTTTGTGTGTATTTCTCTAGATTCCTAGCATCTGCAGGTCCTCTTGTTTCCCAGATAATTGTATGTTTGTTGAAAGAACAATCTAATAGTGGGGTTGTGTGGCTCTGTTGGTAAAATATTAATTAAAATCATTAGAAAGAGGTGGCATTGGGTTGGAAGGTGTAGAATCTGTGGGTAGAATTAAGGAACAGCAAATGTGAAAACAAAGATCCCTGATGGGAATTGTATAGAAACCTCCAATCAGTTGTAAGTATGTGGTCCACAAATGACAATGGGAGATTAAAAATGCGTGCCAAAAGGGCAATGTTACAATAGTCATGGAGGATTGTCATGCAGGTGATAAGGAAAATTAAGTGTGTTGTTCTCAAGAGGAGGAATTCCTAGAATGCCTACAAGATGCTTTTTTAGAGCAGCTCGTGGTTGAGCCCACTTGGGGATCAGCTATTCTGGATTGGGTGTTGTAATGAACTGGAATTAATTAGGTCACTTACGTTCAAAGAACCCTTAGGGGCAAGTGACTAAATATGATCAAATTCACCCTGACATTAGAGAAGGAGAAGCTCAAGTCAGATGTGGAATAAATGTGAGGCTGCTTAACAAGATCACAGCTCATTGAATTACAGGAAACATACTTGTCTGGATCGAAGGTTGCCTGACTGATAAGGGAAAAAGAGTCAGAATAATGTGGGCAATTCTGTTTTGCTGTCGGTAACTAATGGTGTTCCGTAGGGGTCAGTATTGAGACCACATCTTTTCATATTAAATCTGAATGATATGGATGACGGAATTGATACCTGGGTGATGAACTTTGCAGTTGATACAAAGATAGGTACGGGACAGGTAGTTTAGAGCAGAGCCGGAGTCTGCAGAAGGACTTTGATAGGTTTGGAGAACAGACAATGAAGTAGCAGATGAAATACAGTGTATGCAAGTGTACGGTCATGTACAATTGGTAGAAAGAATAAAGACAGAGAGAAAAAAAATAAATGGGAGAAAATACAAAAATCAGAAATAGGTACTTGGGAGTCCGTGAGCAGGAGCCCCTGAAGGTTTGCTTGCAGATTGAGTTGATTAAAGATGAAAACGGTAATGTTAGCATATAAGAGCAAGGATGTGACACTGTAGCTTTATAACACATCGGTCAGTTTGCTCTTGGTGTATTGTGACCAGTTTCTGACCTCCTGTCTGAGAAAAAGATGTGCTCGTATTGGAGCGCGTCCGGAGAAGGTTCACAAGAATGATTCCAGGAATGACAGGGTTAACATATGAGGATCGTTAGACGGCTTTGACCCTGTACTCACTGGTCTAGAAGAAAGAGAGGGGATCTCATTGAAACCTATCAAATATTGAAAGGCCTGGACAGAGTGGCTATGAAGAAGATGCACCCTACACTGTGTGGGTCTGGGACCAGAGGCCACGGCCTCAATGTATAGAGCATCCACTGACAGCAGAGCTGAGGAGGAATTTCTTGAGTCAGGGAGTGGTAAATCTTTGGAATTCATTGCCACAGATGGAGTAGAGGCCAAGTCACTGAGTGTGTTTTCAATGGATGTTCACGGATTAAGGGGAGAAAGCAGGAGAATGGGGTTGAGAGAGATAATCAATTGGACACAAAGGAATGGTGGAACAGACTCGATTGGCTGAGCAGCCTCCGTCTCATATCTCGTGGCTCTTGGACTGAAGAGGCTAGTGAGGTTGCATTAGGGTTAGGGTATTGTTACGGTATCCGTGCCTGGATTATTATATCCAGTTTTGGTCATTCTGCTGTAGGAGAGAGGACATCAAGCAGGAATAAGTGCGGAGGAGATTTATGAGAATGTTGCCGGTACTCGAGGGACTGAGTTCTGGAGAGAGGCTGGGCAGGTTGGGACTTCACACCTTGAAGTGCAGGAGATTGAGGCTGACATGATGCAGGTGTTCCAAACCCTGAGGGTACAGAAATGGGGAACGTGAGCAGATGAGTGAACTCGGCCTTTTCTCCTTGGAGCGACGGAGGATGAGAGGTGACCTGATAGAGGTGTATAAGTTGATGAGAGGTATTGATCGTGTGGATAGTCAGAGGTTTTTTTCCCAGGGCTGAAATGGCTGCTACAAGAGGGCACAGGTTTAAGGTGCTGGGGAGTAGGTACAGAGGAGATGTCAGGGGTAAGTTTTTTTTTAATGCAAAGATTGGTGAGTGTGTGGAATGTGCTGCCGGCAATGGTGGTGGAAGCAGACACGATATGGTATTTTAAGAGACCTTTGGATAGGTACATGGATCTTAGAAAAATAGAGAGCTATGGGTAAGCCTAGTAATTTCTTAGGTAGGGACATGCTCGGCACAACTTTGTGGGCCAAAGTGCCTGTATTGTGATGTAGGTTTTCGATGGTTTTTTTTCCCTTTTTCCCCACTTTTGTGGAATCAACAACCAGTGGGCACCACTTTAAGGTGAGAGAGGATCGATTTAATAGGGATCGCAGGGGAAAGTTATTAATCCACTCTCCCTTCCGGTTTCACTAACACGATGAGTCCACTCTCAGGTTAAAGGAGCAACAACACATACTACATCTGGGTAGTTTACAACTCGATGGCATGAACATCGATATCTTTAACTTCCACCTCCACCTTTTCCTTTCATCAATCCACACGCCCGTCTCCTCCATTCTGTCTCCCAACTTCTCTCTTCACTGCGGATCGTCTCCCTCTGGTTCCGCTTTTACTTCCTTTTCTCCCCATGGTCCGCTCTCCGATCCTATCAGATTCCTTCTTTTCAGCCCTTTGCATTTTCCAGCTTCCACCTCACAGCGTCTCACTTCATCTCCCACCTCCCCCACCCACTCACCTTCACTCTTACCTGACTTCACCTATTATCTACCAGCTTGGACTCTTTCCACTCCCTGCACCATCTTATTCCGGCTTCTCCCCACTTCCAGTCCTGATGAAGGGTCTCAGCAGGAAATCTCTGTTTTGATTTATCCCCCTCTGTAGAAGCTACCTGACCTCCTGACTTCCTCCAACATTTTGTGTATGTGACTTTGCATCTCCAATATCTGCAGAATCCCATTGGGACAGAGTGCAGAATGCAGAGACTACATCGGGTCTCACTAATGTCGAGGAGGCCACACCTGGAAAACTGGAAACAGGAGATGACCCCAACAGTGATGATGTTGAAAAGTTGCCTCATGTGGAAGGACTGTTTGGGACCCTGACTGGTGGTGGGGAGAGTGGTTTGGGGCAGGTCTGGCACTTCATCCACTTGCAGAGTTGGCTTCCAGCCCCCTACACCCCTCCTTATCACTGTAAACTGCTCCCTCTTGTGGACAACACTGCCACTTGGTGGTGATTTGCCACAATAACAGGAGCCCCTGATTTGTGGACTCCATTGTCACCGGGTGACGCTCTGCCGCAGGAACACTGAGAGACAGAAATGTGACGCTGCAGTCTGCTGAAATGTTTATTCAAGATTCAAGGTAGTTTAATTCCATTTCCAGCAGACAAATATGAATGGGATCAGAATAATTATTACTCCAGCTTCAATGCAGCACAAAAACACAATAGTAGAAACATATATCCACAGCTTGTAAACTGTGCACGGATTGATTGTATGTCCATAAAGTGACGCTCGGTATAGTCAAGTCAAGTCACTTTTTATTGTGATTTCGATCATAAACTGCTGTTACAGTGCACAGTAAAAACAACATACCTCCAGGACCATGGTGCTACATGAAACAACACAAAACTACACTAGGCTAAGTGACACAACGCAAAGCTACACTAGACTACGTAAAATAACACAAAAACTACACTTGACTACAGACCTACACAGGACTGCATGAGGTGCACAAAACAGTGCAGGGCACTACAATAAATAATAAACAAGAAAATAGGCACAGTAGAGGACAAATTACAATATAATAATAAATGATAAAATAATAAATAAAAGTATGCCTGCATATAAGATGACAGACAGGAAATGATAAAGTAGAGGTGTTTGGTGGTGTGGAAGGGTGGGTTAGTGGGTAGAGACATTTCTCAGCCTAACTGCTTAGGGAAAGTAGCTGTCCCAGAGGCTGGCCGTCCTGGTGAGGATGCTGCGTAGTCTACCCAGATGGGAGTGGGACAAACAGTCCATGAGTGGGATGGGTGGAGGTTGATTATGAAAATCAGGCTGGTGTTTGATCTCAAGAGAGGGAATTTGGAAAATACCAATGAGATGCCTTTTTGAACAGCTTGTAATTGTGCCCATTAGGGAAAAGTTAATTTTGGATTGGGTGTTGTGTAATGAACCAGGTTTGATTACGAAGCTTATGGTAAAGGAAACGTGGACTTGGTGATCATAACATGTTAGAATTCACTCTGCACTTTGAGAGGGGAAAGGTACAAGAAGATGCATCATTATTAGTGGAGTGAGGGGAACTACGAAGGCATGGGAGAAGAGCTCACCAAAGTTGATTGCAAGGGGACATTAGCATGGATGATGGCAGAATAGTAATGGCTGTTTTCCTGCCTGTCCAGCCTCAACCTGCCTCTGCCTTTCCACAGCCTCCATCTTGAATTTTTCTAACTTGTACAGGAGGCCAAGCTTACTAGGTTTACTTCCAGGAAACACCTCCAACTCCTCCACTTTAAACACACCCTCAGATACATAATGTTCAGCTATTATCCTCTGCATCTGTGACCTCCTCATTGTCGATTTCACCTTAGCAAGTTTTAACCTTTTAGCAATACTCAACAACTCAATCCTTCTGGTGTCCTCTAACGCCTCAGAGGCTAGTGCTTCCAGAAATCTATCAACATCCATTCCTGCTGATTTTCCACACACAAATAAATCAAAAGGGATTTCTCCAATGAAATCGATAATTAATCAATACGCCCTCAAATCTGTTCATATCCCGGATGCAAGCCCAAATTTTGTTATGAACCGTAACGCTTTAGAAATGAGCCAGACGCAATAGACTACCCTTAGAGTCTGTTTTTGATGTTAAATCCACTACCTTTATTCGTATCTACTAACAATATAGTAATTAGCAAGATAAACAAAAGTTAACAGTGTTATGTGTACTTGTGTGTAAATATAACTCCCAAACTATTGAGCTCAGGGGAAACAAGGCTTGGAGTCTTGAGATGGTGAACTATGAAAGTTCAGTTCAACCACAGAATAGGTGATAAGAGAGAGATATTTGTAGTGCAGGGTAAATGTCAAGAGAAGGCAATTCTGTCGAATTCCACAGTGGTAAAACGAAAGAACAGTCACTGTAGATTTTATCCATCGTCGTTCCAAATCCACATACAAATTATCACCGAAAGTGACTTGTCACAAGGGGTGTCGTCTTCAAGTGAATTCCCACACCACACCCAGGCAGGGGTTAACACATAAGTGGTCTTCACAGGATACCCCAAATCAGATCCACTCGTATGGATCAAACGAGGTGACAACCTCACATTTGATGTTCGCTGAATCGATAATTAACCCACCCTTGTGGGCATAGGAAAGTTCTAAACAGTGACCCTTGGCCACTAGTTCCCTTGTTTTGATCCTTCCATTTATCCTCCTTCATCTCCGTCTGACTCTGAGTGTCTGTGTCCTCGGTTAAAACTAAACAAGCTGTGAGTGATGTAAACAAGCTGCAAGTCAGACTGATTTCCATTCTTAATCTCTCTCTCTCTCTCAAAATGACAGTCCACAGGAAACGAAATCTAGGGATTCATAACAATGGCCACTCCCCATTGTGAACTGACTGGTGTGCCAGTAGGTTGGATGACTGAGTGAATCCTTTCCCACGTTCTGAGCTGGTGAATGGCTTCTCCCCAGTGTGAACTCGCTGATGTCTCTGCAGGTTGGATGACTGAGTGAATCTCTTCCCACAGACTGAGCAGGTGAACGGTTTTTCCCCAGTGTGAACTCGCAGATGTGTCAGTAGGGTGGACGATTGAGGGAATCCTTTCCCACATTCTGAGCAGGTAAATGGCCACTCCCCAGTGTGAACTGACTGGTGTGCCAGTAGGTTGGATGACTGAGTGAATCCTTTCCCACGTTCTGAGCTGGTGAATGGCTTCTCCCCAGTGTGAACTCGCTGATGACTCTGTAGGGTGGATGAATCAGTGAATCTCTTCCCACAGACTGAGCAGGTGAACGGCTTCTCCCCTGTGTGAACTAATTGGTGTCTCTGTAGGTTGGATGAATCAGTGAATCTCTTCCCACAGACTGAGCAGGTGAACGGCTTCTCCCCAGTGTGAACTCGCTGATGTCTCTGCAGGGCGGATAACTGAGTGAATCCCTTCCCACATTCTGAGCAGGTGAATGGCTTCTCCCCAGTGTGAACTCGCTGATGAATCTGTAGTTTGGATAACTGAGTGAATCCCTTCCCACATTCTGAACAGGTGAACGGCTTCTCCCCAGTGTGAACTCGCTGATGACTCTGTACGGTGGATGAATCAGTGAATCTCTTCCCACAGACTGAGCAGGTGAACGGCTTCTCCCCAGTGTGAACTCGCTGATGTCTCTGTAGGTTGGATGAATCAGTGAATCTCTTCCCACAGACTGAGCAGGTGAATGGCTTCTCCCCAGTGTGAACTCGCTGATGACTCTGTAGTGTGGATAACCAAGTGAATCTCTTCCCACAGACTGAGCAGGTGAACGGCTTCTCCCCAGTGTGAACTCGCTGATGTGCCATTAGGTTGGATGACTCAGTGAATTCCTTCCCACAGTCTGAGCAGGTGAACGGCCGCTCGCCAGTGTAAACACGCTGGTGAGCCATTGTGTCAGATGACTGAGTGAATCCTTTCCCACAAATTCAGCAGATGACCAGCCTCTGCTCGATGTGAACTGACTGGTGTGTCGACAGGTGGGAAGACCGACTGAATCCTTCCTCACACACAGAATAGATGAATGGCCTTGTCCAGTGTGAACTTGCTGATGTACCTTCAGTTGTGATGACCGAGTAAATCCATTCCCACTGTCCGAGCACGTGATCGGCCTCTCCCCTGTGTAAACTAATGGGTGTACCAATTGGTCAAATGAACGAGTGAATCCCTCCCCACCTTCTGAGCAGGAAGGATGGCTGATTGAATCCCTTGCTCCTTTTCTTAAATGTCTAGACAGAGACAGCAAAACTGGCGAGTCATGTTTGAGA
The DNA here is from genome assembly GCF_030028105.1 of Mobula birostris. Lineage (NCBI taxonomy): Eukaryota > Metazoa > Chordata > Chondrichthyes > Myliobatiformes > Myliobatidae > Mobula > Mobula birostris. The sequence goes on along the minus strand of NC_092382.1, from coordinate 28,977,519 downwards.
TTCCTGGGGACAAATTCCTTCTCATTTTTAATCTGTAAAAAGAATAACAAAATCCATTAGTGTGTGTAGGACAACATTTCAGATGAGATTACTTGAGTTGCCAAGGTTTGATCTGGTATCACACTGTTACAGTGAGATTCAACCCAAGATGGACAGAGAAATCATCTTCTAACTGGTCACAGTGCTGGTATCTGGAATGACCATCAATTCTCTGATGCTTTTCCTGTCTCTATAAGAATGGGGCATTTCTGCCATCTCCAATCTGTGACCTGGCTCAGTTTGACTCTCTCCATTGGTATTATTCCCTGTTCCTGCTGAGCAGCATGGGTGCCTGGCCCCACAGTAACTGAAACAGTATCAGGCAAATTGTCTTTCTTGACATGCATTTGGGATTTTCTTTTACGTATGATTAACTTAAAGTGCCACAGTGTTAACGCCATATAAAAAAATTCCCGCTGAGATGAATGGTTGGTCTGCACAGCTGTGAAAAGGACTTAAAGTGAATTTTTGTATTATTTCAGGTTCTTGGGCCATCTGGTTTGTGCTGAACTATTTAAACTGCCCACTCCCATACCCCTACCATCCAGGCACCTACTCAAACCTCTTAAATGTTGAAATCGTGCTTGCATGCACCACTTGTGCTCTTTGCTCATTCCACACCCGGATGATCGTCGGTGTGAAGAAGTTTCCCCTCATGTTCCCCTTAATGTTTCACCTTTCCCCCTTAACCCATGGCCTCTGGTTGTAGTCCCACACCATCTCAGTGGTAAAATCCCTATCTATGTCCCTCATAATAGTGGTATACCCCAATCAAATCTCCCCTCAATCTTTTATGTTCCAAGGAATAAAGTCCTGACCTGTTCGATCTTTCCTTATAACTCAAGTCCTACAGACCTGGCAACATCCTTGTGAATTTTCTCTGAACCTCTTTCACATCTTTCCTGTAGGTTGGTAACCAAAACCGCACACAATACTCCAAATTAGGCTTCACCAGTGCCTTCTACAAGTCAACATAACATCCGTCTATTGTTGTCAGTACTCTAGTTCATGAAGGCCAATGGGCTGAAATCTTTCTTTCTGTCTCTATCTAACTGTGATACCACTTTCAGTGAATTAAAGACTTGTATTCCCAGGTCCCTTTCTACTACAATACTCCTCCATGCCTGACCAGTCACTGTGAAAGACCTCCCTTGGTAGGTCATACCAAAGTGCAACACCTCACACTTGTCTGCATTAAATTACATTTTCCATTTCCCAAACCATTTTCCCAGCTGGTCCAGATCATACTGCAAACCATGATACTCTTCCTCGCTGACGACTACACCACCAATCTTGGTGTCAGCTACAAATTTTCTGATCCAGTTAACCACCCTATCATCCAGATTACTGATATAGATGACAAACAATAACAGATACAGCACTGATCCCTGTGGCACACCGCTAGTCACAGGATGCGGTCAAGAGGCAGCCATCTGCTACCACACACTGGCTTCTCCCAAAGACAGTGTCTCATCCAATTTACTATCTCATCTTGAGTGCTGAGTGACCAAACCTTCTTGATCCACCTCCCATATTCCACCTCTGTAATCTGTACAGGGTCTAGGAATTTGATGCTGCTTTGCCTCACTTCTATAGACTCTGCGTTCATCTCCTGAGCAAAAAATATCTCCCACATCTATTTTGTCTCCTCATATGGATTACCATTCTGATCTTGCAGAGGATTAATTTTTTCCCTTGCAATCTTTTCACTCTTAACATATCTGCAGAATCCATGAGGATTCTCCTTCATCTTGCCTGCTGGGGTAACCTCATGCCTTCTTTGTCTTTCATAGGTGTTCACTTGAATTTCCTGTATCTCACAAGTACCCCATTTGTTCCAATCTGCCTGTACCAGGTATGCACCTCCTTTTTATTGATCTGGGAGATGAAAGCCAAAGGGGTGATAGAGCTGCTATGGGAGGTGGTGGTGGGGGAGGGTCAAACTGAAGTTGCAGGGGGAATGGGAGCCTGAATAACAGAACAGATAGTGCAGGGTTTGCGGAGACAGTTGTTGTTCAGTCCTCAGACAAAGTCAGGAATGAAAAAGTTGAGCATGGTGCAGTGAATATGCTGAGCCCTGTATATTTCAATACAAGGAGCAGCGTAGGAAAGGCGGATGTGTTCAGGGCATGGGTCAACACCTGGAATTATGACACTCGGATCTGGCAACTGTGGCCTGGGACAGGCTGCTTTATGGCAAAGGTGTGCTTGGTAAATTGAGGCCTTCAAAGCGAAATTTTGAAAGTACAAAGCGTGTATGTGCTTGTCAGAATAAAAGGTAAAGATAGAAACTGTAGGGAACCTTAGATTTCAAGAGATATTGAGACCCTGATGAAGCACAAAATGGAGTTGCAGAACAGGGATAGGCAGGCAGGTTGAAATGGAGTATAAGAAATAAATCAGGAGGGCTAAAAGGCGGCATGAGATTCCCCTTGCAGAAAAGGTGAAGGATAATCCTCAGGGATTCTGGAGATAGATTAAAAGCAAAAGGATTGCAAGGCACAAAGTTGGTCCTCTGGAAGACCGGAATGGCAATCCATGGCTGGAACCAAAGCAGATGGGGGAGATCTTAAATATTTTTTTCATTTCTATTTACTCAGATGGACACAGTGTCAATGAGAGTGTGGAAAAGCAGCATTAAAATCATGGACCCGCACAGATTAAAGAAGAGGGTGGATAAATCTCCAGGGCATGACAAGGTGCGCCCTCGGTCCCCATGGGAGGCAAGTGCAGAAATCGTCGGGGCCCCAGCAGAGATAATTAATTCATCCTTAGTGACGGGAGAGTTATCAGAGGATTGTAGGATAGCCAAAGTTATTTCACTGTTCAACATAGAACATAGAAATCTACAGCATATTCCAGGCCATTCAGCCCACAATGTTGTGCCAACCATGAAACTTACTCTAGAAACTGCCTGGAATTTCCCTAGCACATAGACCTCTATTTTACTGAGCTCCGTGTACCTATCTAGGAGGCTGTTAAAAGACCCTATTTTATCTGCCTCGGCCACCACTGCTGGCAGTGCATTCCACACACCCACCACTCTCTGTGTAAAAAAAAACTTACCCCTGACATCCCCTCGGTATCTATTTCCAAGCAGCTTAAAACTATGCCCCTCGTGTTAGCCATTTCAGCCCTGGGAAAAGCCTCTGGCTATCCACATGATCAATGCCCCTCATCATCTTATTCACCTAAAAAAAGGCTTTGTTGGAAGTAGGCAAAATTATGAGGGTATAGATAGGGTAAATGCAAGCAGCTTTTTCCACTGATGTTGGGTGGGACAACAACCAGAGGTCATGGGTAAGTGACTTCCCCATTTATACAACACAATACAGGCCCTTTGGCCCACAATGCTGTGCCAGACATTACTTACTTCAGAAATTCCCTAGAGTTCCCCATAGCCCTGTATTTTTCTACGTGCCATGTACCTATCCAGGATCCTCTTAAAAGACCCTATTTTATCCGGCTTCATCACAGCTGCCGCAGCCCATTCCACGCACTCACCACTCTGTGTAAAAAAAACTTACCCCTTGTGGTGATATCACGTGTCAGGACGTGACTGGACAGAGTTACTAACATGAGCAGAAATGAAGAATGATAGAGAAGCATGGCAGTGTAAGACGTGGTTTTGCTGCTGTTAAGTATAAGTTCAATTCTGCAGAATATGGTTTGTTATTAGTAACCCACGGTACGTATAAAGAACACAACACCCCTGACATCTCCTTCGTACCTGCTTCCAAGCACCTTAAAACTGTGCCCTCTCTGCAGATTTTCTCTTGGTTGTGATTGGAGGCAGAACGAAGGTGATTTTCACAACAGCTGATGTAAAAGATTTTGTTCCCTTTCTCCGAGTTCCCAATCCTTGCATTTAGACAGCTGGAGCTCAGCTCTGTCTGAGAGATCCATCGGTTCCCATTCCCTCATCAGCCGGAAGCTCCCCGGGGCCCGTGTACGGATGGTGGGGCTGAGAGAGAGGGAAGAGAGCAGGACTGTCCCAGGATTTCGGGTCACGGAGTCCGGAGCTCACAGCAACTGTCCCGAAGTCGGTGTTGAAACCCCACCAATCTCCTTTCTCCCCACCCCGCAACAGTCTCCCTACAGCCGATCTCCTTAAGCTTACCGTGTACTGCGCGCATGCGTGATATTCGGCAACGGAACAGCCCTGACGCTTGCGCATTTGATCGGTGCTTCGGCGACGGCGAACTTTATATCGCAGGGCTTTATTGGTAATCACGGTGCCATTAAAAGTTTCTGCAAGCACCAGTTCCACGTCCATAGCTTTTTTTTGTGTGTATAGAAAATTCAGCAGCTGTTTTAACGCAGAAAGCGGCTCCCATAAACAATTTACTCAATATCAACGTGTATCTAATGCCAAAGTACAATCCTCTTACAGATGTAGATATAAAACACAAGAGATTCTGCAGTTGCTGGAAATACAGAGACGCACACACACACAAAATGCTGGAGGAACTTTGCAGTTCAGGCAGCGACTAAGCAGAGGAGTACACAGCGTCGGCATGCTGAAGGGGCTCGGCAGAAACGTTGTCTATTTATTCCTCTCCACATTCGTTGCCTGATCTGCTGATTTATTCCAGTATTTTGCAGAACCCACTTTTTTTTTCAATCAATGTTTCTAAATGTTTCTCATCTTTCATTTATAGGCACATCCTGCTGGTCAGATTCCTCCTCCTCCCCATAAACTCTAGACCCCACCTCTCTCTGGAGCCTCAAAGCCCTGACTCAGGCCGGCATCTCATTGGTTTCTGAATCTGCTCCGTCGAAGATTCATTCGCTAGTCTGCTGTCAGACTTTAGAGGCGCATTGCAACAACCAGCTGTCTGAGGCACAGTCCTTTGAAATGAGTGAAAATGACCGAAAACGTTGAAAAGAGCAGCGAAGAAGGAGTTTAGCTAAATTATTTCACAGCACTGAAGAACTTCAAATACACAGGGAGCTCATTGTCTTATTCAGCCTGGAGAAAATCATGCAGGTGTATAAGATGATGAGAGATATTGGTCGTGTGAATAGCCAGAGGCTTTTTCCCAGGGCTGAAATGCCTAACACGAGGGGCATAGTTTTAAGGTGCTTGGACCCAGGCGCACAGGAGATGTCAAAGAGTGGTGGGTGTGTGGAATGCACAGCCAGAGACATTGGTAGACGTGGATACAATAGGGTCTTTTAAGACACTTAGACAATCGACAATAGGTGCAGGAGTAGGCCATTCAGCCCTTAGAGTCAGAACCACCTTTCACTGTGATCATGGCTGATCGCCCACAATCAGTATCCAGTTCCTGCCTTCTCCCCATAACCTTTGATTCCTCTATCTTTAAGAACTCTATCCATCTCTTTCTTGAGAGCATCCAGAGACTTGGCCTCCACAGCCTTCTGGGTCAGAGCATTCCATATATCCACCACTCTCTGGGTGAAAAAGTTTTTCCTCAACTCCGTTCTAAATGGCTTACCCCTTATTCTTAAACTGTGGCCTCTGGTTCTGGACTCACCCATCAGCGGGAACATGCTTCCTGCCTCCAGCGTGTCCAATCCCTTAATAATCTTATGTTTCAATAAGATCCCCTCTCAGGCTTCTAAATTCCAGAGTATACAAGCCCAATCGCTCAAATCTTTCAACATATGACAGTCCCGCCATCCCGGGAATTAATCTTGTGAACCTACGCTGCACTCCCTCAATAGCATGAATGTCCTTCCTCAAATTTGGAGACCAAAATTGCACACAGTACTCCAGGTGTGGTCTCACCAGGGCCCTGTACAACTGCAGAAGGACTTCTTTGCTCTAATACTCAATTCCTCTTGTTATGAAGGCCAGCATGCCATTAGCTTGCTTCACTGTCTGCTGTACCTGCATGCTTGCTTTCAGTGACTGATGTACAAGAACACCTAGATCTCGTTGTACTTCCCCTTTTCCTAACTTGACACCATTTAGATCGTAATCTGCCTTCCTGTTCTTGCCGGCAAAGTGGATAACCTCACATTTATCCACATTAAACTGCATCTGCTATGCATCCGCCCACTCACCCAGCCTGTCCAAGTCACCCTGCATTCTCATACGTCCTGCTCACATTTCACACTGTCACCCAGCTTTGTGTCATCAGAAAACTTGGTGATGTTTTAATCCCTTCATCCAAATCATTAATATATATTGTAAACAGCTGTGGTCCCAGCACTGAACCCTGCGGTACCCCACTGGTCATCGCCTGCCATTCTGCCATTAATCGCTACTGTTTGTTTCCTGTCTACTAACCAATTTTCTATCCATGTCAGTACCCTACCCCCAATACCATTTGCTCTAATTTTGCACACTAACCTCCTATGTGGGACTTTATCAAAGGCTTTCTGAAAGTCCAGGTACACTACATCCACTGGCTTTCCCATATCCATTTTCATAGTTATGTTCTCAAAAAATTCCAGAAGATTAGTCAAGCATGATTTCCCCATCGTAAATCCATGCTGACTGGGACCTATCCTGCCGCTGCTATCCAAATGTGCTGCTATTACATCTTTTATAATTGATTCCAGCATCTTCCCCACCACTGTTGTCAGACTAACTGGTCAAAAATTGCTTATTTTCTCTCTCCCTCCTTTCTTCAAAAGTGGGATAACATTAGCTACCCTCCAATCCACAGGAACTGATCCTGAATCTATAGAACATTGGAAAATGATTACCAATAGACAGGTACATGGAGCTTAGGAAAATAGAGGGCAATGCGGTCGGGAAATTCCAGGCAGTTTCTGGAGTAGGTTACATGATCGGCACAACATTGTGAGCCGAGGGGCCTGTAATCTGCTCTAGATTTCTGATTCTATGAAATTCAAGGGAAATCTCTTCTCCTGCAGAGTAGTGACGAGTTGCAACCTGTCATCATGGGGAGAGTGAGAGGTGAAGTGAACAACAGGGCTAGACTGTAAAATACTGATATGGAACAGAAACATGGGCAGGGAGCAGACGGATTGAGTGGCCTCTCTAGTGTACAGAGTGAGTGTGGTAGAGACAGTAAGTATCTGTGACATGAGATTTGAAACAGAACTGATTTATCTTTTACAGATCCACAATATTAAACATCAGTCTAGTTTAAGGCTAACATCAGAAGAACGTTGGATTTGATAAGGTACACCATGCAAGGCTTATTGAGAAAGTAAGGAGGCCTGGGATCCAAGAGGACATTGCTTTCTGGATCCAGATCTGGCTTGCCCACAGAAGGCAAAGAGTGCTTGTAGACAGGTCATATTCTGCATGGAGCTCAGTGACCAGTGGTGTGCCTCAGGGATCTGTTCTGGGACCCCTACTCTTTGTGATTTTTATAAATGACCTGGATGAGGAAGTGGAGGGATGGGTTAGTAAATTTGCTGATGACACAAAGGTTGGAGGTGTTGCGGATAGTGTGGAGGGCTGTCAGAGGCTACAGCGGACATTGATAGGATGCAAAACTGGGCTGACAAGTAGAAGATGGAATTCAACCCAGATCAGTGGCTCACTTTGGTAGGTCAAATATGATGGCAGAATATAGTATTAATGGTAAGACTCTTGGCAGTGTAGAGGATCAGAGGCATCTTGTGGTCCGAGTCCATAAGTCACTCAAAGCTGCTACGCAGGTTGACTCTGTGGTTAAGAAGGCGGTACGGTGCATTGGCCTAAATCAACCCTGGGATTGAGTTTAGGAGCCGAGAGGTAGTGTTACAGCTAAATAGGACCCTGGTCAACCCCACTTGGAGTACTGTGCTCAGTTCTGTTCGCCTCACTACAGGAAGGACGTGGAAACCGTAGAAAGAGTGCAGAGGAGATTTACAAGGATGTTGCCTGGATTGGGGAGCATGTCTTATGAGAATAGGTTGAGTGAACATGGCCTTTTCTCCTTGGAGTGACAGAGGATGAGCGGTGACCTGATAGAGGTGTATAAGATGATGAGATGCATTGATCTTGTGGATAGTCAGAGGCTTTTTCCCAGGGCTGAAATATTTGCCACAAGAGGACACAGGTTTAAGGTTCTGAGGAGTAGGTGCAGAGGAGATGTCAGGGGTAAGTTTTTTTTTTGCACAGAGAGTGGTGAGTGCGTGGAATGGGCTGCCGGCGATGGTGGTGGAGACGGATATGATAGGGACTTTGAAGAGTCTCCTGGACGTGGAAGTTAGAAAAATAGGGGGCTATGGGTAACCCAAGGTAATTTCTGAGGTCAGGATATATTCGGTACAGCATTGTGGCTGAAGGGCCTATGTTCTGCTGTAGTTTTTCTATGTTTCTAATTTCTATTCACATTCCTCCTGCCTCACTGGACAGGAACACTGAAACATCAAGTGAGAAACAGCAGGAAGTGGCCATTCAGCCCCTCTAACCATCAACAAGATGACGGCTGCTCTCCCATCTCAGCCACATGTTTCTGCCCGATCCTCATTTCCTCGATCCCTCCGGTCTCCACACATCTACCAGCCTCTGTTTTATGTGAGGACGATCACTGAGTCTTCACCACCCTCTGTGGTGGGGATTTACAGACATTCACCACCCTCGGAGTGGAGACATTTCCCCTCATCTCAGTCCCGGACAGTCTACCCCCTTTTTCAGAGACTGGGATCCCTGGTTCAGCCAGTAATGATGTTGTGCATTTCAATGTGTTCACCTCTCAGTCCTCGATTCTCCAAATGAAAGGGTTATCACATTTGATCTTTCTTCATATGATGACCCCACCACTCCAGGGATCAGTCTGGTGAATCTTCATTGCACTCTCTATAACAAATACTCTCTAACCTCTTTGTTAATCCTCCATGGAATTAATTTCCATCTTCTGCAGCCCCGTGTTGCCCCAACCACTCACCTCCCACCCCCGTCACTATTTCCACCTTCCCACCTCCCCCTCACCTGGATCCACCTCTCACTCCCCAGCTCTTGCCCCATCCCCATCCCTCACCTCTTTTCTCGGACTATTTCCCGTCCACTCTCAGTCCAGAGGGAGGGTCTCGGCCCGAAATGTTGACGGTCCATTTCCCTCCACAGATGCTGCCCGACCCACTGAGTTCCTCCGGCAGTTTGTTCTTTGGTCTGTGTGACCCGTGTTAGTGTGGGGAGCGGGATTTTACACCATATTCCCGGTACAGTCTCAACAAAACACAAATAATTGTCACTTTGCCCGGACCATTGGCCCCGCTTGCAGGGCAACAGTCTGCCGGTGTTTGCCCCCCAATGTGGTGAATCGCCACCACCGTGGGCTCAGACATTTCCACAGATGAGCCCCTCCTGTCCCCACCGGGACAAACATCCTGTCCGCCCCCTCTCTCCCCGTCTTCATCCTCTCCCTCCCCGGGGAACCGGCATCAAACCGACGGGCCGAGCGGTCTCCTCCTACCTCTCAGCGACACATCAGACTCCGGCCGCAGGAGACGCTTCACAAACGCCCCAACTTCCCTCGGAGGGAAATGGAAATAAATCAGAAAGCGGACATTTACTTTGACGGTTGTCCCGCCGTGACGGAAAGTTGAGCTGAGCTCCAGCTGTCTAAATGCAAGGATTGGGAACTCGAAGAAAGGCAACAAAATCTTTTACATCAGCTGTTGTGAAAATCACCTTTGTTCTGCCTCCAGTCACAAACAAGAGAAAATCTGCAGATGCTGGAAATCCGAGCAACACACACAAATTGCTGGAGGAACTCAGCATTAGTACTCTTTTCCATAGATGCTGCCTGGCCTGCTGAGTTCCCCCAGCATTTTGTGTCTGTTGCTTGTTCCACCCCCTCTTGTTCTGGACTTTCTACCCATGAGAACATGTTTTGTCCCACTCTCTCTGGGTACATAATGATATCAAACACCTTTGTCCTGGGCAACAAGTAGCTTTCACATCACAAATGTGCCAGACTCCAATGAGACAGACTACTGCCCTTCCCTTCATATTCATTGGCATTGCCATCACTGAGTTCACCACCGTCAGTCACCTGGGGGAGGGTTCAGGGGAAATATTTATGTACAATACAGAAACTGGTGTTACCTGTGTGTATTGTGACGATGCAAAAGTTGCTGGAGAATTTACAAGTGGGGAGTGATAGTTGGAAATCTGACTTTTTAAAGTGTAATTTAGCAAGTAAACCATATATAAATAATGTGCAAAAGCTCTGGTAAGAAAATCCTCCATTAACCTTTACAGGCCTGCTACATATTCTGTGTGAGAGTGCAGATGAACTGGATCAAACCCAGAGGGGATCAAAGTTCTTATTGACAGTGATTTGCTAACTGTTAAAATTAATACCTCTCTAAATAAAATTCGGTGTGCATATGTTGTTACCGGGTAAAACAAAATGCACAGTATGAGATTTATGTGCACATTGGATATTACTAATAAGAGGAGACATTGGTGGGAAGGTGGGGAGACCTCCACTGTCACTGATGCCCTCACCTACAAGATGTACATCCAGCTGCAGCTTGTAACCCTGCACTTTAAGGAGTTGGAACTTGAAACAGATGAATTCCGGATCATCCAGGAGTTGGAGGAGGTGTTAGATATGACATGAAGAGAGATGAGTTACACCCAAGGTGCAGGACACAGGAAACTGGGTGAGAGTCAGGAAGGAGAATGAGGTTAAATAGCCATCACAGAGTACTCTTGTTGCTATCGCGCAACAATGTGCAATGTTTAATTTATAGTCATTTATAATAAATAGTTTGTACACAGGACAGTCAATATAACATAGAAATTTAGTTGTATCAGCCTGAATTAATCAGTCTGATGGCCTGCTGGGAGATGATGTCCTGGAGCCTGTTGGTCCTTTTGCTGTGGTACCGTTTCCTGGATGGGAGCAGCAGGAACAGTTTGTGTTTGTGGTGAATTTGGTCCCCAATATCCTTTGGGCCCTTTTTACACCTCTGTCTCTGTTAATGTCCTGAATAGTGGGAAGTTCACATCTACAGATGTGCTGGGCTGTCTGCACCACTCTCTGCAGGTTCCTGCGATTAAAGGAAGTACAGTTCCCATACCAGGCAGTGATGCAGCCAGTCAGGATGCTCTCAGTTGTGTCCCTGTAGAAAGTTCTTAGGACTTGGGGCCCCATCCCAAACTTCTTCAACTGTGTGAGTTGAAAGAGGTGCTGCTGTGCTCTTTTCACAACACAGCCGGTATGTACAGACCATGTGAGATCCTCGGTGATGTTTATGCCGAGGAACTTAAAGCTGTTCACCCTCTCAACCCCAGATCCACTGATGTCAATAGGGGTTAGCCTGTCTCCATTCCTCCTGCCGTCCACAATCAGCCCCTTTGTTTTTGTGACAATGAGAGAGAGTTTGTTTTCTTGACACTAGCCAGATGTTGTTCAGACCTCAGACAGAGTCAGCAATCAAATGGTTGAGCATGGTGTGAATGTGCTGAGCTATGTATATCACGATGCAAGAAGCATCGCAGGAAAGCCAGATGAGCTCAGGACAGGGAATTATGATATTGTAACCATTACTGGGATTTGGTTGCACCCAACAGTCTGAGGGATTTAGAGGAACAAATTTGTAGAGAGATCACAGACTATTCCAAGAAACAAAGGTTGATTCAGTAAGTGATTTTAACTTTCCATATATTGACTGGGACTCCCATACTGTAAAAGAAGTAGATGAGGTAGAGTTTGTCAAATGTGCCCTTAATCAGTACATAAAATTCCTGATGTAGAAGTGTGCAATACGCTGTTAGGAAATGATCCAGGGCTGGTGACAGAAATTAGTGATCATAATACCATGAAATTCAAAGTAAGTATAGAAAAAGAGAGCATATAGAAAAAGGCATGAACATCGACTTCTCTAACTTCCGCTAAGGTCCCACCTCCCCCTCGTACCCCATCTGTTACTCATTTTTATGCACACATTCTTTCTCTCACTCTCCTTTTTCTCCCTCTGTCCCTCTTGCCTATCCTCTGGATCTTCCCCCCCCCCCTTGTCTTTCTTCCCGGACCTCCTGTCCCATGATCGTCTCATATCCCCTTTTGCCTATCACCTGTCCAGCTCTTGGCTCTATCCCTCCCCCTCCTGTCTTCTCCTATCATTTTGGATCTCCCCCTCCCCCTCCAACTTTCAAATCCCTTACTCACTCTTCCTTCAGTTAATCCTGACGAAGGGTCTCGGCCTGAAATGTCGACTGCACCTCTTCCTACAGATGCTGCCTGGCCTGCTGTGTTCACCAGCAACTTTGATGTGTGTTGTTGATAGAAAAAGAGAGGTCTGGACCATGGGTTGAGATTCTAAATTGGAGAAAGGTCAATTTTGATGGTGTCAGAAAGGATCTGGACAGGCTGTTTTCTGGCAAAGGAGTACTTGGTAAGTGGGAGGCCTTCAGAAGTGGAATTTTGAATGTGTAGAGTTTGTATGTGCCTGCCAAAATAAAAGTTGAAAGGTAACTGGTGCAGGGAACCTTGGTCTTCAACAGATATTGACGCCCCGGATAATTTGTTCTTCTAAATGCCTCAGACTTTTGGATGCTACCAAGACTCATTAATGACTACAATATCATAATTCCACACCCTCAGCTCATCTGACTTTGTTTTCAGTCATCTTCTGTTGGTTTCTAAAAGCTTCCCAATAGTTTTTGCTCTTTTGTTTGCCCTCTCTTTGTCTTTTATGTTGGCTTTGGCTTCTCATATCAGCCATGGTTGTGTCCTCCTGCGTTTTCAATGCTTTCACTTCTTTGGGATGTATCGATCACTCAGCTCCTGAATTGCTCCCAGAAACTCCAGCCATTGCTGCTCCGTTGTCACTCCTACCTTTTCCCTTCCAAACAAGTTTGGCCAGCTTCTCTGTCATAGAAACATGGAGAGGTTCAGTATGGAAACAGGGTATTTGGCCCATCTAGTCAATGCCGAAAAAAACATTTAAGCTGTCTAATGCAACCTCCTGCACTGGGACCATCGCCCTCCATACCCCTACCATCCAGGCTCCCATCCAAACTTCTTTTACATGGTGAAACTGAGGTCATATTCACCACTTCTGCTGGCATCTCATTCTGCACTCTGATGACCATTTCAGTAAAGAACTTTTCCACATGTCCCCGTTGAATTTTCACCTTCCCCACTTACCCATGACCTCTGGTTGTCATCTCACTCAACCTCAGTGGAAAAAGCTGCTTGCATTTACTCTATGTATACCCTCATAATTTTGTATACTTCTAACAAATCCTCAAAATAATGTATAATTTTCTTGTTTATGTTTAGAGCCTTTTTTAGCTGTATGAAATGATGAGGGGCATTGATCATGTGGATAGCCAGAGGATTCTTTTCCAGGGCTGAAATGGCTAACACAAGAGGACATAGTTTTAAGGTGCTTGGAAATAGATACTGAGGGGATGTCAGGGGTAAGTTTTTTACACAGAGAGTGGTGGGTGCGTGGAATGCACTGCCGGCTATTTGCATGAGAGTGTTTCAGTTACTGTGGGGTCAGGAACCCATGCAGCTCAGTGGGAACAGGGAATAATACCAATGGAGAGAGTCAAACTGAGCCAGGTCACAGATTGGAGATGGCAGAAATGCCCCATTGTTATAGAGAGAGGAAGAGCATCAGAGAGTCTGATGGTCATTCCTGTTACCAGCATTGTGCCCAGTTAGAAGATGATTTCTCTCTCCAACTTGGGTTGAACTTCACTGTAACAGTGTGATGCCAGATCACACCTTGACAACTCAAGTAATCTCATCTGAAATGTTGTCCGACACCCATTGATAGATTTTGTATATCTTTTTACAGGTTAAAAATGACAAGGAATTTATCGATGGGAATCTTGAACACAACACACCAGTTTTGCTGTCTCTGTCCATGTACTTAAGAAGTGGAGCAAGGGATTCACTCGATCATCCTTCCTGCTCAGACTGTGGGGAGAGATTCACTCAATTACCTGACCGACTGGCATGCCCATCATTTTACACAGGGGGGAACCGATTGATCTGCTCAGACAGTGGGAATGGATTCAGTCGGTCATCTCAACTGAAGGTACATCAGCAAGTTCACACTGGGACAAGGCAATTCACACTGGGCAGAGGCTGGTCATCTGCTGAATTTGTGGGGAAGGATTCACACGGTCATCTAATGTAATGACAGATCAGCGAGTTCACACAGGGGAGAAGCCATTCATCTGCTCGGACTGTGGGAAGGGATTCACTTGCTCATCTAAACTGAAGGTACATCAGAGAGTTCACACTGGGGAGAGGCCATTCACCTGCTCAGACTGCAGGAAGGGATTCACTCAGTCATCCCAACTGAAAGTACATCAGCGACTTCACACTGGGGAGAGGCCGTTCACCTGCTCAGACTGTGGGAAGGGATTCACTTGCTCATCCCAACTGAAGGTACATTATCGAGTTCACACTGGGGAGAGGCCGTTCACCTGCTCAGACTGCAGGAAGGGATTCACTCGGTCAACCGACCTACTGGTACATCAGCGAGTTCACACTGGGGAGAGGCCGTTCACCTGCTCAGACTGTGGGAAGGGATTCACTCGCTCATCCCAACTGAAGGTACATCAGCGAGTTCACACTGGGGAGAGGCCATTCGCCTGTTCAGAGTGTGGGAAGGGATTCACACAGTTAGCTAACCTACAAGAACACCGGTCAGTTCACACTGGGAAGCGGCCGTTCACCTGCGCAGTGTGTGGGAAGCGATTCACTCGTTCATCTGATCTACAGATACACCAGCGAGTTCACACTGGGGAGAAACCATTCACTTGCTCAGTCTGTGGGAAGGGATTCACTTGGTCATCTCTTCTACAGATACACCAGCAAGTTCACACTAGGGTGAGACCATTCACCTGCTCAGACTGTGGGAAGGGATTCACTTGCTCATCCCAACTGAAGGTACATCAGCGAGTTCACACTGGGGAGAGGCCGTTCACCTGTTCAGACTGTGGGAAGGGATTCACTTTGTCATCTCACCTACTGAGACACCAGTCAGTTCACACTGGGGAGAGGCCGTTCACCTGCTCAGTCTGTGGGAAGGAATTCACTCGGTCATCTCAACTACAGAGACACCAGTCAGTTCACACTGGGGAGAGGCCATTCACCTGCTCAGTGTGTGGGAAGGGATTCACTCAGTCATCTCATCTGCAGAGACACCAGCGAGTTCACATCAGGTAGAGGCCGATCACCTTCTCAGATTGTGGGAAGGGATTCACTCGGTCATCTTGCCCACTGACACACCGGTCAATTCACACTAGGGAGAGGCCATTCACCTGCTCAGACTTTGGAAAGAGATTCTGTCAGCTACATCAACCAAATGTGCATCACTGAGTTCACACTGGGGAGAGGCCGTTCACCTGCTGTGAATGTGGGAAGCGATTCACTCACTTATCTAACTTTATGAAACTTTCGCTTCGGCTAGCAGCTTAATATAGGGGGTGGTAGCCCCCCAGCCCGGCCAAACTTAAGAAATCTCGTTTGGGTGGATGCTGCACGATGTGTCCTCTGTTACAAATCAGTACCCCAAAATAACAAGCAGTACACAATATGTGATTAAATAATTGAGAATTATAATTCTTATTTTGACTATAGGGTTAGTAAAGAAAACAAAAAAAAGAAAAAGGGCCCACTCTCTCCATTTGCGTCTTCTCATCTCTCACCGGCAAAATACAGCGAAAATCTCCCTTCCAGACTCACAAGAAAGAACAACATTTCTGCCATTGGATAACCCCGCGCTCCAAAACCCTATTATGTCTATTCGTAACCTAATCATTGCTGCTACAGAGAAACCATTACCTCAGCAGTGAAACATTGCAGAGAGGCCATTCCATGAGCAGTGAAACCTTACAGCATGTTACACTTGTGACACCCTACCGGGTTCACACTGGGGAGAATGTTTCAATAAGCTGCATGCTGGATATTTGTCCATCACCGTTGCTGAATGCAGTTTCGAGAGTGACTGTCGGTGCTGAACTCTGCAATTATTGCTGCTGCTCACCACACCCAGTCTGCACCCTGGTCACTGGGCATGGGAGGAGTTTCTTCTGCTGCACAATCACCTTTAATGGGACTGGAATGTAATATTCTGGATCTTAGACAAATAAATCAGTTTATTTTAAACACTGTCTCCGGTACTTAGTGAATTTATAACACAATTAGTGTACAGTAGAGAGTCAACTCAGGCCGGCTGGACACTGCCAGTGATTCAGTTCCACGACAGCCCTTTTAAATCCTCCCCTGTTGTTCAACTCTCTCTCCCCCCTTGTGGGATTGGTTCCAAACAGTCACCACTCTGAGGGATTTTTTTGTTTTTTTTATTAAGTGCAATCGTGAACAATAGCCAGATCAGAAATGCTGATCAAGTCAACTAGTTCCCAAAGAGAACTCTGATAGGCCAATTAGAAGGTTCACTGCTGCTCAGCGATAGAATATATTAAAAAAAAATCATATGTACAGGTAAGAAACATTAAAACATAGTAGAAATACTGGAGTCATGATGAAATCTGCTGGAGAGAGACATTTATACACAGGCTGCCCTCCATAATTTAAAGAGATTGAAGGATAAGGTTGCAGGGTGACAGAATGAGGCAGGAGCATTTGGAACTAAAAACTAATCCCTACCGGGAGGAAACAGCACCTGCTCTTTCCGCACTGTTCCCCAGCAGTTTAAGGACTAAGTCCAGCCGGAAGATAACTCACAAGTGCTCTTGAAAGTCAGGTATTAACCCTACTTGCCAACAACCAAGCATTGCCGTCCTGGTCCCCTTCATGATAGCTTAAGAAGCATGTGACTTCCCTCCCAGAGCTGGTAGGTGTTTGTGCACTCGACTCTTGAAGGCTTGCACCCCATCGTCGCAGATGTTTCCAACCACAGCATCTGGAAGGCTGTTCCAAATTCTGATAGTACAGTGAAGGAAGCTTCTATCCGGTGTGTGGGTTCTCGCATCAGGCATAGAAACAGCCTGAGCAGGCATAGACAATCTTGATCGTCTGGTACGCCGTCTCTCATGAGATGAAGGCAGCATGGTGCGAAGGTCTGCAGGGCTGTGGCTGGTGTGCATTTTGTATATTCTGCATTGTGCATTTTCATCTACACCTATAATCCTGGGAGCCTTTCTTTGATGGAATCAAGCTGGCTGAGGACACTCTGTGAGGCATTCACCCATGATACTTCGTACCTGGGCTTTGTAAACCGTGGCTCTGCCCTCTTTGTCTAATTTGGATGCTACTTTCCACAGAGCTCCAAGCCTTTGTCCAGCCACGGATGAAATAGTGGAAAGGAGTTTATCCCATACCAACTTGCTGTCAATATTAATACCAAGGATTTTGCAGTTCCCAAAATACAGGTCGGGGTTAGATGGATTCCTCTTCCTAGACATCACCATTGCCTTGCACTCAGTAGGCTCAAAGGTGACATTCCAGTTGTCTGCCCAGGCTTTCATCCTGTCAAGATCCCTATTCAGGCCTGCTGTCACTATATCACTCTGTCCCACTCTAATTGAAGAGGTTTCCCTTGAATTCTCTGCAGATGGAGCAGGGTCAGAAACCAGAGGCACGTCTGCACAGGGCAGAGTTTGGGGCTCTGGACGATGGTCGGGGCAAGAACATATGATGAGGAGAAGGGAATCAGCAGCGGGGTGGGTCAACGGATGACAGAGTAGCAACATTTGGAAGCTGACTGGCAGAGAAAGTCTTTCGGTTTTCTGACTGATGACACAAACAATACCCGTGGTGATGTGCTCCACTGATTGAGGAACATCTGTTGGTTGGGAATGGTTTTATCTATCGAGGGAGTTGTTCCTGCTTGTATTGATTATCACATAATTGTTAATATTTTGACTGTAAAACTAGATCAGGCTTGAATTTCTGGTGCCTTTATGATGTGATAGAGGGCATTCATGAGTTTGTATTTTAAAGCAAGATTTTGGTGAATGATATATGCCACTTGATTGTACCTTTGTAAGTAATCAGATTGAGTTAAATTGCAACAGGATTGTTTCTGGTTTCTCTAGCGTTTTCTGCACTTACTACTTTGTATCTCAAGTATTTTTGATTTTTTTTCCCCTTTCCTTTCGTTAACCACCTTGTCCTGTATTTCTGAAAGGAACCCCTCTGTTTCTGGGAAGAGGTCTCCAACTCTGTCAGGTGCTCGATGCTTCCTTGTCAACATCTCGTCTGCTCAGATCGTTGGGATGTCTCCCATGGAGGGTCATACTCATTCCACTGGTTAATGTTTTCTTCCCTAGTGATGATTCATTTTTCTGAGTTGGGCTCTCATTTAAGTTTTCTGGTCTGTATTTCTTACCACAATTGCAGATATACACATGGAGTGCTGAATCCAGTTCATTTTTGATGAAAATATATACTTAGAAGTGTTATCTGACTGTTGTGTGGTTTCCTTTTTTTTTCCAAGTGTGTTATTTCTCTTCCTCCTTCTGTCCATGGTAGTGTTAATCTAAGTGGGTTTGAGTGTAAGTAGTCTTTTCTAAAGTTCTTATTTATCTTTGTAAATTTTATTGATTGAAATGGGACCAAGATATTTTTATAAAAAAAAGTCAATGTCGGTATTGATGGAAGTGTTTATTACCTTTGTTGTATTTGTTAACTATTGAGCTCTGTTTGGCAGGTTCTTGTTTAAGCCTTCAACTAAATTTTGTCAAAGGTTTTCCTTACTTTGCACTACTTTTTATTGTCTTTGCTTGTTGATATTCCAGATACGTGGGTACCAAGAGTCCCGATGAAGCGTCTTGGCCCGAAATGTTGATTCCCATCCATAGATGCTGTCTCACATGCCGTGCTCTTCCAGCAATTTGTGTGTAGTTCTCATCAGGGGTGATTCAGAAGTTCATAGCCTAAGGTAGAAGGAGATGAGTTATTAACTTCAAACTTTCTGCATAATCACTCAAAGAGTTGACCTGCATGTGCCTGTAAGGAGAGCTGTATAACTCATCTCCTTCTACCTTAGGCCACAAACTTATCAATCACCCCTGCTGTGGACACTTTCTGGAGGTCCAAGATCCGTTTGCTCCACGACCACTGGACTAAGTGTGTAAATGCAGGAGTGGACGATGTTGAAAAAATAAATGTGCTAGGTTCTCTAAAATTGACTCATGCTACTTTTGGCCACAAACTTATCAATCTCATTACAAAGAGGAAGTAGTATTCTAAATGTAAGGTGACAAAACCGTGACTGACAAGAGAAATGAAAGACAACATAAAAAAACAAAGAGAGGACATGGAGCAAAAACTACTAGGAAGCTAGAGGATTCAGAAGCTTTTAAAAACCAGAACGCAACTGAAGTAATTATGAAGGAAAAGATGGAATACATAGGTGAGCTAGCCAGTAATATTAAAGAGGATACCAAATGTTTGTTCAGGTACATATAAACATGTAAAAGAGAGGCGGAAGTGGATATCGGGCCACTGAAAAATGATGCTGGAGAGGAAGTAATGGGGTGGGATGCAAGATGATGGCAGATCAACCGAATAAGTTGAATAACTGAATAAACTCACTCTTATCCGTCAAAGACCCTGACAAGAATATGGAATTCCCAGATATCAGTGGTCAGAATGCGTAAAGTTACGTTACTCAGGAGAAGGTTCTTGGGAAACAGAGATGGTCTGGAGGTAAATAGGTCACCTGGACCAGATGGTGTACACCCCAGGGATCTGAAAGAGGTGGCTGAAGAGATGTGGAGGCATTAGCAATGATCTTTCGAGAATCATTAAGGAAATTATATCCTAAGAAGTTTTTTCCTTCACTAGTCCCCCTCTCCCAGTTTCACCTATCACCTGCCACTTCCTCCACGCTTTTCACCCCCACTCTTCTTCCTCTGACGTCTCATCATTCTTTTCCCCCCAGTCCTGATGAAGGGTCTCAGCCTGAAACGTTGACTGTTTACTATTTCCCATATATGCTGCCTGGCCTCCTAGGTTCCTCCAGCATTTTGTGTATGTGTTGCTTGGATTTCCAGCATCCACAGATTTTCTCCTGTTTTTGATAAAACCAAAAGCGGGGTCATATAATATAACAAGAAATTAATGGGAAGTTAGAGGATTGGAAAGCTTTTACATAACCAACAGGAGACAACTAAAAAAAAACACACAGGAGATACAAGATGAAAAATTAAGGTAAGTGAGCCAATAATATCAAGCATCAAAAGTTGTTCAGATTTATAAAGAGTAAAAGAGAGGCAAGAGTTGATATAACGCTGGAAGATGATGCTGGCGAGTTAGTAACAGAGCGAAGGAATAGTGGCCATATGTTATTATAAGTGTTTTGTGTCAATCTTCACTGTGTAAGACACTGGCAGTATAAGACAATAAGACATAGGAGCAGAATTAGGCCATTCAGCCCCATCAAGTCTGCTCCGCCGTTCTATCATGGCTGATCCCGGTTCTCACTCAACCCCATGCACCCGTCTCCTCGGCATATCGTATAATGCCCTGACTAATCAGCAAACTATTAGCTTCTGCCTTAAATATACCCACAGACTTGGCTCCCACTGCCGTCTGTGTCAGAGAATTCCACAGATTCACTGCTCTCTGACTAAATAAAATCCTCTAAAAGGTTGCTTCTCAGTTTTGAGGCTGTGCTCTCTGTTATGGCTACCCCCCCATACAAAAAGTCCTCTCCTCATCCACCCTATCAAGATCTATGCACATTCGGTGGGTTTCAGTGAGATTTAACTCCCCCACCACCCGCGTTTATTAAACATAGGTCAGTGCAGGAGTACAGGACCAAGGCTGGCAAACACTCCTCATATCTTAACCCCTTCATTCCCAGAATCATCTTCTTGAACATCCTCTGTACTCTCTCCAATGACAACACACCTTTTCTGAGATATGGGTCCCACATACTCGAAGTGGAGCCTAAGTGGTGTCTTATAAAGTATCAACATTTTCTCAGGTGAACGGCCTCTCCCCAGTGTGAAATCACTGATGTACCTTCAGTTTACATGATTTAGTGAATCCCTTCCCACAGTCTGAGCAGGTGAATGGCCTCTCTCCAGTGTGAACTGACTGGTGTCTCAGTAACTGAGATGACACAGTGAATCCCTTCCCACAGTCTGAGCAGGTGAACGGCCTCTCTCCCGTGTGAACTCGCTGATGTACCTTCAGTTTACATGATTTAGTGAATCCCTTCCCACAGTCTGAGCAGGTGAACAGCCGATCCCCGGTGTGAACTCGCTGGTGAGCCATTAGGTCAGATAACCGAGTGAAACATTCCCCACAAATTCAGCAGATGACCAGCCTCTGCTCAATGTGAACTGACCGGTGTGTCCACAGGTGGGAAGACCGACTGAATCCCTTCTCACACACAGAACAGGTGAATGGCCTTGTCCCAGTGTGAACTTGCTGATGTACCTTCAGTTGAGATGACCGACTGAATCCATTCCCACTGTCTGAGCAGATGAATGGGTTCTCCCCTTTGTTGAGGTACAGCTGGGATTTTCTTTTATCTACTGTCAATTTAAAGTGCCACAGTTTTAAAGCCATGAAAACATCTTCTGCCCAGATGAATGGTTGGTCTGCACAGCTGTTAAAAGGAATTAAATGAATATTAGTATTATTTCATGTTCTTGTCACAAAGTCATAGAAAAGTACAACACAGAAACAGGCCCTTTGGCCCATCTAGTTTAACTATTTAAACTGTCTACCCTCGTATCCCTACCATCCAGGTACCTATACAAACCTCTTACATGTTGAAATTGAGCTCGCATGCACCAGTTGGGCTGTCTGCTCATTCCACACCTGGATGACCGTCTGTGTGAAAAAGTTTCCCCTCATGTTCCCCTTAATGTTTCACCGTTCACCCTTAACCCATGGCCTCTGGTTGTAGTCCCACCCCATCTCAGTGGAAAAAGCCAGCTTGCTTTTACCCCATCTATAACCCTCATAATTTTGGCACACCTCCATCAAATTTCCCCTCAATCTTCTACATTCCAAGGAATAAAGTCCTGTCCTGTTCAATCTCTCCTTATAACCCAAGTCCTCCAGACCTGGCAACATCTTTGCGAATTTTCCCTGAACTCTTTCAACCTCTTTTACATCTTCCTGTAGGTTGGTGACCAAAACTGCACACAACACTCCAAATTAGGCCTCACCAATGTCTTGTACAAAGTCAACATAACATCCATCTCCTGTACTCAGTAATTTGGTTTATGAAGTGCCAAAATCTTTCTTTCCATCCCTATCCAACTGAGTCACCACTTTCAGTGAAATATCGACCTGTATTCTCAGATTCATTTCTTCTACAACACTTCTCAGTGCCCGACCAGTCACTGTGTAAGACCAACCCTGGTAGGTCCCACCAAAGTGCAACACTTCGCACTTGTCTGCATTAAATTCCATTTTCCATTTCTCAACCCACTTTTCCAGCGGGTCCAGATCGCACTGCAAGACATGATAGTCTTCCTCGCTGTCCACTACACCACCAATCTTGGTGTCACCTTCAAAATTGCTGATCCAGTTAACCACCATATCATCCAGATTACTGATACAGTTGACAAACAACTAGTCACAGGCTTCCAGTCAGAGAGGAAGATCCATCTGCTTCCATACTCTGGTGATGAAGTTTTAAGGGGATTGGGTGACATAAGAAATGATTCTTGGACTCTTGTAAATAACGGGTTAAAATTTAAGTGCGAAATTATGTGTGCTCTGTTCTGGATAGTGTGCACATTTCTGTTTTGTCCTTTACTGAGGAATCTGCTTGCAGCTTGTTTAGATTAACGACTCACAGATGTCTCTTGGGAACGTTATGTGGAGTTGAGTTCTCATGAGACACAAATTGAACTAAGTTCCCTCCTATGTCTAACAAAAGAGAATAACTGATAAGGATTGGACAGGACATTCATTTGTAATTAAAACCCTGATTTAGTGGACTCTCTTATCTAAGAAATTAAGTTTTGCTCCAACAGACTTGGTGGGAATACCAGTTGAACTAAAGTCCTCTTTGTTTCGCTATTTCTATAAATTGTAACATTTCTGCATGTTAGACAGAGGTGCGTCACGAGCCGCCAGAGGGAGAGGAATTCTGTCTCTCTGACGCTTGGCTCCGAGCTTCTCACCGGCTGAGTTCAAACAAATAAACTGGTGAAAAGGATAAAGTAAAGAACTGTTTGTGGTGTGGTTATTGGTCCGGTGAATTTAAGTTCACACCATAAAAAGTATCCCATCCGGATACTTCACACCTTTGTACGCTCCTCTCTTCTGTTGACTTCAGGAAACAGCAGAGAACTGTGGACAGAGCTGAGCCCATCACGGAAACAAGCCTCCCCTCCACGGACTCACTCACTCACTCGAGAGACTTTGAACTTTTTACTGAGCCACGGACTGTTCTTCATCAAGATATGGTATTGTTGCACTGTTGTAGCTATATGTTATAATTATGTGGTTTTGTTAGTTTTTTCAGTCTTGGTCTGTCCTGTGTTTTGTGATATCACACTGGAGGAAATATTGTATCATTTCTTAATGCATGCATTACTAAATGACAATAAAAGAGGACTGTGTGTCTTCATAATCTAATAATCTAATTAAACATTCCCAGAACCCCAGACCAGACATTCTTCATTCTCAACCACCCCTCGGGTCGAAGATAAATGAAAACGACAAAACAGAAAACATACCCCCAGACCTAGGGATATTTTCCATTCTGCTGTTATAAGCAAACTGAATATTCCTCAGCATTATAAGATAGACTCTTGACTTCATAATGTAACTCGATGTGACCTTGCACCATGTCTACCTGCAGTGGATTTTCTCTGTAACCACAATACTTTGTTACACTCTATTAATATTTTATCATAATCTACTGTAGTAATGTGTGGAACTGAGAGGATGGTATGCAAGACAAGATTTTCATTGACCCTCGGTACATGACAATAATAAACGATTCCCCACTTTAATTGTGTGGAGATATTAGACAGACTGAGCTTCTCATCTGGAACTTCTGGAGGGAGATTTCACTGAAGTGTACAAATGTTTGAGAAGCCCAGAAAAACAGAAAAGGCTTCCTCCTTGGAATAATAGGGCTATGTACCTCGAAACATTGGCTGCACTTCGGCAATTTGTAACAGTGGAATGGAGTCAATGTATAAAAAATGCCCTCCCACAATGAGAGGACCTGACGGATCTGGATCTCACTCCCTTGTCTGAACGGAAGAAAGATTAAACTGCACAACCGCGAGAAACAAACCCGCAGACGTAAGGAAGTGGATGTGACGTCAGACACTGGCGTAGCAAACCCATGCATGACATCAGGCATGTGGAGGGGGGAGAGAAGGGGAGGGGATAAGATTTTTGGTTCCATGGCTCTCTTCTAGGGAAGGTGGGACCTGCACAGAAGGGACCACAACAAGACAGAAGGTTCTTTGGAAACTGAAGATCTGAAGGCAGAAAAGCCACCTGGGCCAGATGGTTTACACCCAGAGTTCTGAAAGAGGTGGCTGGAGAGATTGTGGAGGCATTAGTAATGATCTTTCAAGAATCACTAAATTCAGGAATGGTTCTGGAAGACTGGAATATTGCAAATGTTACTCCACTCCTCAAGAAGGGAAAAAGACAGAAGAAAGGAAACTATAGGCCAGTGGTTAGGAAGATGTTGGATTCGATTGTTCAGGATGTGAGTTCGGGGGACTTGGAGGCACAAGATAAAATAGGCCGGAGTCAGCATTGTTTCCTCAAGGGAAAATCTTTCCTGATAAATTTGTTGGAATGCTTTGAAGAAATAATAAGCAGGGTAGACAAAGGAGAATTGGTTGATGTCACGTACTTGGATTTTCAGGCCTTTGACAAGGTACCACACACGAGGCTCCTTAACGAGCTCTGAGTTATTACAGGAAAATGTAGTGGCTGATTGGCAGGAGGAAACGAGTGGGAATACAGACAGCCTTTTCTGGCTGGCTACTAGTTTCTAGTGGAGTTCCACAGGGGTCTATGTTGTGAACAATTTTTTTCATGTTACATGCCAATGATTTGGATGATGGAATTGTTGGCTTTGTTGCAAAGTTTTCAGGTGATGTTAAGATAGGTGGAAGGACAGGTTGTTTTGGGGAAGTAGTGAGGGTACAGAAAGATGAGGAAAATGGGCAAGGAAAGGAATGATAGAATACCGTGTTGGGAGTTGCATGATTATACACTTTGCTAGAAGAAATGAAAGGGTTGACTATTTTCTAAATGGAGAGAATGTACTAAGAAATCTGAGTGCAAATGGAGTTGGGAGTCCTTGTGCAGGATTCACTAAGGGATAATTTGTGGGTTGAGTCTGTGGTGAGGAAAGCAAGTACGATTTTCACATTCAGTTCAAGGAGACTAAAATATAAAAGTGAGGATGTAATGTTGAGACTTTATAAAGCTCTTGGATTATTCTCAGCAGTTTTGGGCCCCTCATCTCAGAAAGGATGTGCTGACACTGGAGAGAGTTCAAAGCAGGTTTAAGGAAAAGAGTGCAGGATTGAATGGCCTGTCATATGAAGAGCATTTGATGGCTCTGGCCCTGTATTCAGAGGAATAAAGGATGATTCCATTGAATCCTATCGAATGGTGAATGGCCTTGATCGAGTGGATGTGGAGAGGATGTTTCCTGTATTGGGAGAGTCCACGACCAGAGGACGCAGCCTCAGATTAAGCGGGCAGAGGGGCATTCTTTTAGAAAGGAGATAAGGGGGATTTCTTTAGCCAGAGAGTGGTGAATCTGTGGAATCCTTTGCCACGGGCAGCTGTGAAGGCCAGGTATTTATGGATATCAAAGGCAGAGGTTGCTAGATTCCTGATTGATGACGATTTACGGGGAGGAAGGAAGGAGACTGGGACAGAGGAAAATTGGAACAGCTATGATTAAATGGCAGAGCAGGTGCGATGGACCAAATGGCCTAATTTTGCTCCTACAGTATATTTTATGGTTTTATGCAGGGGCAACAGAATGACGTCACATGTGGGAGAGAGTTTGTATTCAAAAACTGTTTAATGGACGTTTTTTATGATATCAGGGGGTGAACAAAGGAAACTTGACGGTTTTCATCAATGAATCCAACGTTGTGTGATTTAAAGTCCCCTGCAAGATACCCTACTCTGCCATGTTGTCCGTAGAGTGGGCGGTGTGGTGCTTGTCTCGAGTCGGGTCACAAAACCCCAACGTTTCTGAGGAGGACTTTCCAGGGTGATCTGGTCTGGGGTGGTTCAGTCAGTGCAGTGTCTCATTGTCTAGTATTTTCAGAAACAACAGTTTTACTGATATAAACCGGAATTGCCAGCAGGGTAAAGACAGGTTCGTATCAGTTAACAGAAGACCTCTCATCCCTGCAGTCCTTGTCTCCCGGCAATTTAAACACCCCGACAGTGTAGGTACCCCTTCCTCTAAAAGTGAGTGAATCATTCCGTTAGCTGATCGCTGAGAGGAATTATATTTGTTGGTCGTTAAAGTTGGTCCAGATTTGGCTGGATGGAGTTAATGCAGAGTTCGGGGGTGTCACAGTGAAAGAACCGGACAGCCAAATCCTCTACGTTGTCGCTCCGGCCTCCGGCCACTGGTGGCGCCGCGGGGACCTCCTGCGAATCCCAGCACAGAGCCGACCCCAGCTGTTGCCAGCGGTTCTCCTGGCTGGGCCGCGATGAGGAAGGGTCTGATCTCGGGTTGGTGTGGATCGAGGGGCGGCTGCAGTGAGAAAGGGCCGGGACCGAGCCGGACAGCTGGGCAGTCTGGGCCGGGAATGTCGGATCAGTTAGTTGTGGTTTCCCAGGCTGTGAGAGTGGATGTCGGTGACGTGGATCTGTTTACGTGTACGGGTGTGGGGTAAATGGTGGGAAAGTTGTGGGGCTACTGGCGGGGTGGAGGGAGGTTGGGGATGTGTGGGTTATCAGACACAGTGTGACCTGGGAGGAGTGGTCCAAGGGCAGATTAAGTTGGAAGCAAGGGAGGATCTCGTCCGTTGCATCAGACAGCTTTCAGGAAGCAACAAATCTCTCTTTATATTAATCATGGTCTAATCTTGCTGCTAACACTGTGTTTGTCACAGAGCCCAGAGTCTGGGAACAGCTAGATGGTAGGAAGCAGATGGTGATGATGGGAGGCTGTTTATTGGAGTCCAGGGCTGTGCCTCGTGGAGTTCCCCAGGGTTACACCCATTGCTACTTGTCATCTAAATCAATAATCTGGTTGAGAATGTACAGGGTATGGGGAGTGAGTTTGCAGCAAGTAATGTCAAACAATTACTTCTTTTTGCCAGATAGTAATATAAACACCCCTCTTTCTCTCTCCACACTCAGAACAGACCAAAAGCTACTTCAGAAGATGCAAGTTCTTCAAATGAGCAAACACTGAGGGAATGTGAGTGACTTTAAAGAGCTGGGATACTGACAGTACATTACCAGACCTGGAGTGATTGCAACTGGGTCTGACAGAGGCATAACTGGTATTTCTGGGCACATTGAGTCTCACCATAACTATTCCCTACCTTACTCTGTACAGATATGTAATGTCTGATGGACCAGTGTTTGAGTAAATGACACTCACCAAACTTGCTCCGGACTGAATCAATGGAAACCCTGAGTCAGAAGGGTTCTCTCCAGTTGGTGCTCTCAGTCCTCGGGCTGGTTCACTTGCTGCTGTTCCCTCGTCTTCAGTTGTGGTTCTCTTCCAGTTGTGGGTTTTCTTCCAATAATTCTCTCACCGCAGGTCGGACTTTAACATGAAAGATAATGAAGCACGTTAACAATACAAAGGAGAACAAAATATTTCTGCTCACTGAAATCTAAACATTGAAGACAAATATAATGATCTCAGTGAACAAATCTGTAATTGTCCCTGACACGTCACAGAACCTGATAAGGCATAGGAAGGAGTCATCGTTCAGTCACGGTAAGATATAAGATGCAGGAACAGAATTAGGTGATTCGATCCATGGAGTCTGCTCCGTCACTCAACCACGGCTGAGATTTATTCCAACACCATATTCCCGCCTTCCTCCTGTAACCCTGAAGCTAGTTAGCAATCATGAATATATTAATCTCTGCCCTAAATATACCCAAATGACAGCCTCAGCCACCCTCTGTGGCAACAAATTCCACAAGTTGGACATCTTTTGGCTGAAGAAATTTTTCTCATCTCAGTTTTAAAGGGAAGCGTCTTTATTCTGAGACTGTGCTGTCAGATCACAGACTCTCCGTCTAATGGAAACATCCTCTCCATGTCCACTGTATCCAGGCTTCTCAGCATTCAGTAGGTTTACTTAACCACCTCCCCTTTCACCACCCCGTCTGAACTCCAGTGAGCACAGCCCCAGAACCATCAAATGCTCCTCACACATAAAGCTGATCATTCCTGAGATTATTCATGTGAATCTTGTCAGCAACAACTGCACTGAACACATTCCCAAGTACAACAGACAATCAGGAAATTTAAACCATCCCAGAGTGAATTTAATAAAAAGAAACTGGAATCACCAGAGTCGCTCAACAGGAAAGGAACTGCTGTGGGGAGAGAAACAAATTTAACCATTCAGGTTCACAATCTTTTGTCAGAATGGACTCAGAATTTTCCATTTTTTGTGCAGGTCTCCAGCAACTTGAGTTTCTGTTCGATTTCCATTGCCTGACACACAGGTGACAGTGAGGGGGGAATTTCCAAACACAGTTTGAACACCAAACTGACGGGTCTACTTCTACTGGTGTAAACACGGAACAGCCCATTTAATCACAGCCTCTCCTTGTGAGGCTTGGAATACTGTCACGTACCCAGTGACAGGGATAAAGAACCAGCAGAGATGGAAAACACTTTGGAATCTCGTATTGCTAAAAACTACTAATATTTACTAGTAACTACGCAATACAGTAATATAAATGTAGATAAATCAAACAGGTTAGCAATGATTATATATAAAAGTAAGTGTGGAATATATATGTATGAAAACCAAGCTTCTTTAAGTCTAGGGGTAAAAAGATACAGTCTTACGATGTTGAGTAAAGTTCAGTTCAGTTCATGGTATTTCGTTGAGTACTGATGGAGAGAGCAGAGGGAGGGAGGGAGGGAGGGGGAGAGAGAGAGAGAGAGTGTGTGTGTGTGTGTGTGTGTGTGTGTGTGTGTGTGTGTGTGTGTGTGAGAATTGAGTCTTCAGGTGAGCTGATACCGTCGATCTCCTCGTTGTCCTCCGAAATGCTTCACAAGTCACCGACTGTGACTTTAACCAGGGGGACCGGTCTTCTGTGGTGGAGCTATCACCCAGGCGAGGGTGGACACAGAGACAGCTCCCCACCAGTCAACCCCTTTTCCTTCAAACTGGAATAGCAATTTGGATCAATCCGCCTGATCGATCCTCCAAATCCCACTTTCTCTGCGGGCACAGCAATGCTCATTCAGTGTCCAGATCATGTGTCTGAGGTCTGTATCATCTGACCTCCCATTTATTTCACCAGGCTGAGCATCACCTGTCATTCAAAGAGTCCCTCCTCCCTTTGTCTGTAAAGGAACACAAGCAGGCAACAAGTCCTTGGAAGTAACATCAATAACCAGCTGAAAATCATAACATCGAGTGTCCACCGCCTTTGGACATCATAGCAACCTTCGAGCTGCTCGGTGCTGTCTCCAACTCCAAACTCAGTAAAAATCCAAAGTTACTTCCAATGCCTTAAAGTGACAGTCCAACCGTCAATCTTCGTCTCTCTCTCTTTTCCAAAAGCAACATATTGGTGGTAAATAACTCTGTCTCTCTCTCCTTTCCAAACAAACCATCAATAATGAATGTCTCTCTCTGCCTCTCTTCAAACAGTTCATAGGGGCACTCCTGGATCCCCTCACACTCCCCTTCCTCAGGGAAAAAAAATTGCCGAAGACGATTGTTTCACAGGGTTTTAGACAATACAGGGAAAAACATCAGATGACAAAGCAAAAATGGTTACAGTTTTCAACTTAACATCTGGGTGACTAATCAGCTATAGCATTGTCAGTATCTCTTACATGTTAGATTTTTAAGTCACCTTCCTGCAATACTAGTCTCCAATTTACCAGCCTTCTGTTTTTATCCTTCATCTTAGTTAGAAACATCAACGGATTATAACCCATGTAAACCACAAGTGGTCTCTGAGCAACAGAAAGGTTTTGAGGTCTCTGATCAGAGGCCTCAAAATGTTGTAAAGCCAGAATAACTGCGAGTAATTCATTTTCAACAGTTGAATGATTTACATTAAAGTTCTTTGAGAAATAAGCTAATGAATGTTCAATGTCATCCACTCCCTTCTGTAACAGTTCTGCCCCAGCAGTTTCGTCACTAGCGCCTGAAATAGAGAAAATGGCTTTGAAAAATCAGGTGCTTTGAGCACAGGATGATAACACAGGATGGTTTCCAGATGTTCAAATGCCTCCTGGCAAATCTCACTCCATTCAAATCTTTCACTCTTCCCTAGGAGCTTTGTTAGGGGGAGAGCAATGCCAGCAAAGTTCTTACAGAATTTTCTATAATACGCAACCATTCCTAAAAACCTCTCAAATCTTTCTTGCTAGCCAGAACAGGAAATTCAGCAATAGCTTGAGCTTTGGCCTGTACGGGATCCAGCTGGCCTTGGCCCACCGGATAACCCAGATATGTGACTGGGGCATGGCCAAATTCACTTTTAGTGAGGCTCGCAGTACGACTGGCCTTGGAAAGTCTGTCAAACCAGCTGCAATATGTTCTTCCCACGTGTCATTCCAGACCACTAAGTCATTGATATGAACTCCTGTGCTTTCTAACCCTCCAATCACCGAATTGATTAGTCTTCGAAATGTTTCTAGAGCATTCTTCATCCCGAAGTGTAAAACATTTTATTCATACAGTCCAGACGGTGTCACAAATGTTGATATCTCTTAAACCCCTCTCTGTTAAAGGAACTCCCTGGTATCCTTTTAACAAGTCAATCTTAACAAGGTATTTAGCCTTCCCCACTCTATCAATACCATCATCCATTCTCTTTCTTTGTTCCTTCTTGCTTCTGATTTCTTCTTCAATCATTTTACTTTTCTCAAAGTTCACTCTGTGAAGATACCATTTCATAGGCTGGGCTGAATTCACAATGATGTTATTCACTGCACCTGTGCCCCAGTTCAAAACACCAGTCAGTCCTTTTCCTTGTTTTTTCAGTTTTGGGTCCAACTGGTGGACCTGATCAGTAGTATTTCCTAAAACAATGGAAGTCTGGCATTTTGCTGAGTCTAGATTCAGTGGGAAAGCATGTTTATCCATTCCATTATCAGATTCCACGATTCCAGTTTGTACTTCAATACTTCTCACAGCTGCAATTTCAGTAAACAAGTGTCTTATTTTGACTCATCAAAGTTGCTGGTGAATTTCCAGCATCTGCAGAATTCCTGTTGTTCTTATTTTGACTCAACCATTTTGTAAACTTTCCTTGGCAAAGTCACAGAGCTTACTACATCCCTTCCAGAATTCTCTGAGTAGGGTCAAAGGTCCTTTTGGCCTGTAACCAAACACAGGTTCCAACAAATTACCCTTCACTGCCTTCTGAATCGAATCTCCACCACTAAATAAGAAGAGGGGAACCCCCTCGTCCCAATTTTCCTCATTTCTCACACAATGATCTCCACCTAAAGGCATACTGTAAGCCATGTTTAAAATTTCAGACCCTGTAACCTTTCAAAACGACCACGCGACTTGCGGGCACAGTGGCTGGTCTCCACCTCCTCGTCGACACCCCATCTTTAAGGTAACATCCCACCGACTCTCTCTGAACCTCCTCTCCTGTGAGAGCCATCTCCCTTGAAGCCAGCGTTCCAGAATCTCACTTCTGTTCCTCGATACATTCTTTTCTCAACAAAGACAAACCTTCCTTATACACCTTACCCTTATTAATTGTATTACCCTCTAAGTCCTGCTGAAATCTAGAAGGTAGAAACGTCTCTGACACATCATAATTTAACCCTTTGGTCTTGCTGTAGGCCTCAACAGCGGCTTTGCTCATTAGCTGAACTGCTGAAACACTCTCATCTTGGAGAGCTGTCAACATGCCTCCATTGTTTACCAAATTCAGCATCATCATCAGGCTGATGAGAATATGAAAGAGGCCAAACAATCTCTTTATCAACTTTCTCCGACCTTCACTACGCCGTGTTTCCATCACAGTACCCTGAATAACAGCATGACCTTGCAGGTGCTCAAATGTCCAAACAAAATCCAACAAACTAGCACATCCTGTCTCCGCAGGCCTTTCTCCTGCAAGCAGGGTCAAAGGTCGTGCAACCACTCCAACCTTTTCCAGCATCTTATCCGAAAGTCCAGGAACAGCACTTTTGCCATTTTTTCCAGCAACATTGACCTCACCAGGTTCCACTTTGCGGTCTACTATAAATGACTGAGAATCCTCACTTTCCACTGGTACCAAGGTTAACCCCTTACCCACGGAACCAAGATCATCTGACACACAAAAACTGCTTTCCTGTCCAACCAAGTCAGACACCTCAGACCTTAACTGAGTTTCAACACAAGGTTCAGAACCCCGTGAATCCACAGGTACTTCCACAACCTGAACACAGGCAATCGGAACAACTGCCTCTTCTGGGCTGTCATCACTTGTCCCAGTTTCAAATCAACGTCATCTCGAACCTCCCAGCTATTCTCTGGCCAACTCTTTTCTGGAGTAAACTCAACCTCGTGGGTTAAAACTTCTTCGTCTGCTTTCTCAACAGACCCCTTCAAGGTAGGGGCATCCTCTACCACAGGATATGCCCTGACCTCATCAGGAACACAACTTTTAAATTCATCACACAAAACTAGCCCTTCCGAGCTGTAAAAATCATCAGGGTCCGACACTAAACCTCTTTGCTGCAACCTCTCCCTTTTAAACTGTCTCTGCCTTTCTGCCACGTGAACATCACGTTGCCATTTCTCCCTCTCCAGTTGTCTCTGTCTTTCTGCCTCTTCTCTCTGTCTTGCTGCTTCCTCTATCCATTTCTCTGCCTCTCTGGCTTCTCTCTCGAGCTGTTTTAATTTCAGTTCATGCTCCCTGTTCACTATTTCCAACAGAAGCTGAAGCTCATCCTCGGTAGGTTCACCTTCCACGAACAACTCTAACGCCTCCTCATCGAATGTTCCCTTATCTATATAATATTCAACTATTTTCCTTTGAATTTCTACCTTCCTCACACCCTTCTTTACCTCAATTCTCAATTCTTTAGCAATGTCCCGCAACTCATACCTTTTAGCAAACTTCAGTCACCAGGTCTGGTGATTTCAGAAAGTCTCTGACATCCATTTCTGCTGTTTTCCACACAACCAATCAAAGGAATTATTTGAATTAAGCGGTACGCGGAATTCCGTTCTTATGTTTCTTTTCTTGGGGATGCGTTCCGGCTTTTTCTCTCTTTTGCCGGATTTCCTTCTTTGGGGATGGTGGGAGGTTTGGTGGTATTTTTGTATTTTAGGGTTTATTGTGGGATTTTTTTTCCGCACACACTTTTTGTATTTTTTCCCATTATGTGTGTTTTCTATTTGGTTATACTCATCACCACCATCTTTGATTAGCCCGCGATGGTATGTGTTTATTGTCGTGTTTAAGAATAATATCCAATGGTACTTAAACAGATAAACGTTATTAGCTGGAATGTACATGGCTGGAATCACCTTATCAAGCGAGAGAAGACATTTAAAGTTATTAATTGATTCCAGCCCGATATAATTTTTGCTCAAGAAACGCATATCAGAACGGGTGATCAAAATAGATTTTTTAAAACATGGAAGGGCCTTCAATACCATGTTATTTGTCAAAATAAAACAAAGGGGGTATCTAGTTTTGTTAAATCTAATGTTTTATTTATTCAAGGACACATTGTTTCAGATAATAATGGTAGATTTTTAATTATCAAAGGAACAATTTGTAATAGAAAAATTGTCCTGGTTAATCTTTACGGACCTAATGTAGATGATCCTTTTTTTAAAAATGTATTTGGTTTATTACCAGACTTAAATGAATATACGCTGCTGATGGGCGGTGACTTCAACTGTTGTTTAAACCCTTTGATTGACAAGAGTTCAACCAA
This sequence comes from Mobula birostris, assembly GCF_030028105.1. Lineage (NCBI taxonomy): Eukaryota > Metazoa > Chordata > Chondrichthyes > Myliobatiformes > Myliobatidae > Mobula > Mobula birostris. The sequence continues at coordinate 28,943,550 of NC_092382.1, read as the reverse complement.
TCAGCAGCTTCCGAGTCATCCGGCAACACTTATTAATTCCTTATTAACTGATTATGGTTTGATAGAAATCTGGAGAAATTTACATCCTAATGACAGAGATTATTCTTTCTATTCAAATATTCGAGAATTGATTAATTTATAGCTGATTTCCGATTTTTGTCCAAAAGTCCAGAAATGTGAATATGATGCTATTGCAGTCTCGGACCATGAGCCTTTAAGCTTAACTTTTGAGTTAAATGATGTTAGTAATGTAAACTTGCCTTGGCGCTTTCCAGAAAATTTATTGCAAAGTTCGGACTTTGTTAGATTTATAGAGTTTCAGATAAAAGATGTCTTTCTTTTTAATAATACCGGAGATGTTTCGAAATTGATTATATGGGATACACTCAAAGCATATTTGCGAGGTCAGATAAGATCTTACTTGGCTAAACTTAAGAAACAGACAAAAATAGAGTTAGATAAAATTAACAAGCGGGGAATTTAACAGCGACCGCATATTAAATAGAGGGAACTTTACGGAAGCACGGTTTGGGGAGAGGGGGCAGTTGGCTGTTGGGGAAAATATCTCTAATAACATTAGGATATTTGATCGTGTTTTGTGAAATCCTGGAGCTGTGACTGTTTCTTATTTAGGTATTTGTGAAATTCCTCCTCGCTCCACCCGTTGTCCCAGGAAGCTGGGAAATACCTGTACACAAGTGTGAGCATTTTTCCGCTCTTTCCAATGGGTGCCATTGGATTTCAGGAAGGAGCCATATTATGCAAGGAATGAACTTCGAAACCTAAGTTTAAAAGTTGAAAATAATGAAAGAAAAATTGACTGCTCGCTTATCTTCAGCCTGATTTTGAAGAAATATTCAAGGTAATTATCCAAAATCCTCTTCTCCACCTGGATAAATTTAGTTTTTTTTTTAACAAGCCAAATGTAAAAAAAAGACATTTCTAGGCTATAAGCTAGTTTTACGTCATTTCAACTATCATTAATAGCAGGTCAACCCCTTGGCCGAGCTCCACCAACTACAGTTGATTGGAAAGAGGCTGTTTGTCTCTTTGTGTTGATAGGAAAAAGAGTAAATTAGTGAGGCAATGAACGAGACGAAACGCATTTCCAAACCTCCCAAATGGCTGCTCTCCTCCCGTTAACATTTGTCACTTCAAAAATACGATATTTTCTATTCATATAGATTGGATAGATCTTTATGTAAAGATTCAAGCTTCTTTAACTTTTTATATATTTAAAGACTAAACAGAATCTGTATTGGTCTAACAAGGTAATACCCGACGTGTGAGGATATTGTCAGTATCGACACTCACAGATACACTTTCTGTCCAACCATTTCTGTGAGAGAAAGGATACGAGGCAGAGTTACCAACCTTCCGCTTTTGATACTGATATTCAGCAATATTCATAGCTTTAGCAATAGTTCAGTCGACGAGCTTTTTTCATACTTGATTACTTGGTTCCATTTTAGGTGGCTAAAATTGTAAAAAACTTACTTGCTTTATTTCTGTTATTTTTATACCTGCTTAGGAACACTGCTAAGCGCTGTGGGCCCTGCTGTCTGCTCTGACTCAGTCGTATTAGTAAGGCTACATATGTGGTGGTCCATGGATTACTCACTAACAGCCCTATGGCTTCTAAGCAAACAATGTTACTTTACTTACTTGATAATTATATTTTATGATAATTAGTGAGTACAACTGTGCAATACTTTGTCAAATTATTAAATTAAGTATTACATGTTTAATTGTACCAGTTATACACAGAAATGTAGTGATAGGCTATAAGTTTGTTAATGTCTTAACTATCACCATATTTCTGTGGAGCTCTGGAATTCATATATTTCTTTCATCTTGCTTTAGTGCTTGACATTATAAGAAACCCTATTCATATTCATATGTGTGTGTGTATGTGTACATAAATACACACACACGTGTGTGTGTGTGTGTGTGTGTGTGTGAGAGAGAGAGAGAGACAGACAGAGAGACAGAGACAGAGAGACCTGCTCAGTGGGTAAGGAAGTTGCCCAGTACATGAAATGAGCAGGTACACACACTGGGTGCGACATACCAGGGGTGATTGATAGGTTCGTGGCCTAAGGTGGAAGGAGTCAATTTAGAAAACCTGTCAATTTTCAATTATCTGAAACAGAAATACCACAACAGTTATTAACTTCAAACTTTCTGCATGATCACTCACAGAGCGGAACTACACGTACATGTAACGACAGCTGTAAACTTCAGGCCTTCTGACTTAGGCCACGAACTTATCAATCACCCCTCGTTCAGCTCCAGCACCTAAAAGATTGTCACTGCACCCCTGCTCCAGCCGACAGACAGAGCCCGGGCCCGGACCTTTCCCGATACATCGGCCCCGATTCACACAAACCCGAGATTTGTTCCCACTCACCGCCGCCCGAACAGGAGAACCGCCAACGGCAGCGGCATTCGGCACCGCGCATGCGTTTGGCAGGACGTTCGCGGTAGCGCCACCGGTGGCCGGAGGTCCATGCAGCGCCACCGGTGGCCGGAGGTCCATGCAGCGCCACCAGAGGCCGGAGGTCCACGCAGCGCCACCAGTGGCCGGAGGTCCACGCAGTGCCACCAGTGGCCGGAGGTCCACGCAGTGCCACCAGTGGCCGGAGGTCCATGCTGCGCCACCAGTGGCCGGAGGCCGGATCGACAACGAGAGGTAAATCACAAACACGACGAAGTCTGCAGACGCTGGAAATCCAAAGCAACACAAACAAAATGCTGGCGGAACTCAGCAGGCCGGGCACCATCTATCGAAAAGAGTCAACAGTCGACCTTTCCAGTTGAACACACCTTCAGGACTGAAATGAAATGGGGGAAATATCTGAATAAAATCGGTGCGGGCGAGGAAATGTCTCGCTGGAAGGTGATAGGTGAAGCCAGGTAGGTGGGATAGCTGAAGAGCTGAAGAAAATAGAATCTAATAGGAGACGAGAGTGGAGAACAGGAGAAAGGGATGGAGCAGTGGACCCAGAGACAAGTGATCAGCAGGTGAGAGGACGTGAAAAGTCAGAGAGGAAGAGAGGGAGTGGGAGGGAGAGGTGAGGGGGAGATCTGTTCACCGGAAGGAGAAATCGATATTCATGCCATCAGGTTGGGGAGGGGTTACCCAGACGGAATATAAAATGCTCATCCTGGACCCTGAGGGTGGCCTCATCTTGGCACAAGAGGAGGTGATGGGTTGACACGTCGGAACGGGAATGGGAATCGGAATGAAAATGTTTGGACACGGAGACGTCCTGCTTGAAGCGGATGGTTCAAAGGGTAATTTATTATCAAGCAGGTATCCGTAAACAACTCTAGAGTTTCTTTTCTTTTCCAGAGAGCCACGAAACAAAGAAAGAACATGAAAGTCGATCAGAGAGAAAAATCAAACTCCCACCCCACCCCCCGGTTGGAAGGATGTTTGGACAACGGAGAGAGTTCGGCCGTCCGGCCCTTTCACTGTGACACCCCGAACTCCACATCAAATCCGTCCAAACCAATCTGGGTGAACTTTAATGACCAATAAATATAATTCCTCTCAGCGATCAGCTGTCTGAGTGATCCCCTGACTCTGAGACGTCACACATGGGCTCCCCCACACCGGGATCTGCCCTCACGTGCGCCGTGTCTTACGTCACCCGCGCGCTGGAGAGCTCGAGCTTTGTCGGTTTAACGGCTGGGCTACTAGTCACGTGACCAGCCCCTCCCCCACCGCTGTCAACAGAGGAGTCACGCGCTGCGCTATTCCCATTGGTACGAAGCGATGTCAATCACTACTTCCAACCAATAGAGGAGGCAGGCCAGCTGAGAGGGCGTTACCCCGCTGAATCAACCTGGCGTCGCTCTCTCCGTCAAAGCGGAACAAATCCCAAAGTAAATGTCCGCTTTCTGATTTATTTCCATTTCCCTCCGAGGGAACAAAATCTTTGACATCAGCTGTTGAGAAAATCACCTTTGTTCTGCCCCCATGTGAGATGAGGAGAGGTGAGGTACACCCCAGGTGCGGGACACGGGAAACTGGGTGAGAGTCGGGAAGGGGAATGAGGTGAAATGGCCATCGCAGAGTAATCTTGTGTCCGTCCCGCACAACAACAGGTGGACCCACTTTAGACACTGTCGGGGGGATCACTGACAGAGGAAAGTCAAAGGGGTGAGAGGGGACTAATATCCCAGTGGTGAGGCTCGCTAGTGCTAGTGTGGGGAGAGGGTGATGTGGTTCAAATAAGTTGTAGGGGGAATGGGAGCCAGAATGACAGAACAGATAGTGGGGAGGGTGAATTGACTTTATTACATACATCCTTCATATACATGAGGAGTAGAAATCTTTACATTATGTCTCTGTCTAAATGTGCAATGTGTAATTTATAGTCATTTATAATAAATAGTTTGTACACAGGGCAGTCAATATAACATAGAAATGCAATTGTATCAGCATGAATTAATCAGTCTGATGGCCTGGTGGAAGATGATGTCCCGGAGCCTGTTGGTCCTTTTGCTGTGGTACCGTTTCCTGGATGGGAGCAGCAGGAACAGTTTGTGGTTGTGGTGAATTGGGTCCCCAATATCCTTTGGGCCCCTTTTACACACCTGTCTCTGTAAATGTCCTGAATAGTGGGAAGTTCACATCTACAGATGCGCTGGGCTGTCCACACCACTCTCTGCAGGTTCCTGCGATTAAGGGAAGTACAGTTCCCATACCAGGCAGTGATGCAGCCGGTCAGGATGCTCTCAGTTATGTCCCTGTGGAAAGTCCTTAGGATTTATGGCCCATCCCGAACTTCTTCCACCATCTGAGGTGAAAGAGATGTTTTTGTGCTCTATTCACAACACAGCCAGTATGTACAGACCATGTGAGATCCTCGGCGATGTTTATGCCGAGGAACTTAAAGCTGTTCACCCTCTCAACCCCAGATCCATTGATGTCAATAGGGGTTAGCCTGTCTCCATTCCTCCTGTCGTCCACAATCAGCTCCTTTGTTTTTGTGACAATGAGGGAGAGTTTGGTTTCTTGACACCAGCCAGATGTTGTTCAGACCTCAGACAGAGTCAGCAATCAAATGGTTGAGCATGGTGCGATGAATGTGCATCGTAGGAAAGCCAGATGAGCTCAGGACAGGGAATTATAACCATATAACCATGTAGCAATTACAGCATGGAAACAGGCCGTCTCGGCTCTTCTAGTCCGTGCCAAACTCTTACTCTTACCTAGTCCCACCGACCTACACTCAGCCTATAACCCGCCATTCCTTTCCTGTCCATATATCTATCCAATTTAACTTTAAACAACAACATTGAACCTGCCTCAACCACTTCTGCTGGAAGCTCGTTCCACACAGCTACCACTCTCTGAGTAAAGAAGTTCCCCCTCGTGTTACCCCTGAACTTTTGCTCTTTAACTCTCAACTCATGTCCTCTTGTTTGAATCTCCCCCACTCTCAATGGAAAAAGCCTATCCACGTCAACTCTATCTATCCCCCTCATAATTTTAAACACCTCTATCAAGTCCCCCCTCAACCTTCTACGCTCCAAAGAGTAAAGACCCAACTTTTTCAACCTTTCTCTGTAACTTAGGAGATGAAACCCAGGCAACATTTTAGTAAACCTTTTAGAATGCACGATTTCTCTCCCTCTTTCACCAAATTTCAATCCCTCATTATGATATTGTAGCCATTATTGGGGCTTGGTTGCACCCAACAGTCTGAGAGATTTAGAGGAATAAATTTGTAGAGAGATTGCAGACGATGCCAAGAATGAAAGGTTGATTCAGTAAGTGATTTTAACTTTCCATATATTGACTGGGACTCCCATACTGTAAAAGGACTAGATGGGGTAGAGTTTGTCAAATGTGCCCTTAATCAGTATGTAGAATTCCTGACGTAGAAGTGTGAAATAAGCTGATGATCCAGGGCTGGTGACAGAAATTAGTGATCATAATGCCATAAGATTCAAAGTAAATATGGGAAAAGATAGGTCTGGACCACGGGTTGAGATTCTAAGTTGGAAAAAGGTCAATTTTGATGGTATCAGAAAGGATCTGACAAGTGTGGTTTGGGACAGACTGTTTCCTGGCAAAGGAGTACTTGAAAGTGGGAGGCCTTTAGAAGTTAAATTTTGAGGGTGTAAAGTTTGTATGTGCCTGCAAAATAAAAGTTGAAAGGTAACTGGTGCAGGAAACGTTGCTTTTCCAGAGATATTGAAGCCACGGATATTTTGTTCTTCCAAATGCCTCGGACTGTTGGGCACTACCAAGACCCGTTAATGACTACAATATCATAATTCCACGCACTGAGCTCATTGGACTTTTTTTTAGTTGTCTTCTGTTGGTTTCCAAAAGCTTCCCAATAGTGTTTGCTCTTTTGTTTGCCCTCGCTTTGGCTTTTATATTGGCTTTGGCTTCTCATTTCATCCACAGTTGTGTCCTCCTGCCTTTCCAATGCTTCCACTTCTTTGGGATGTATCGATCACTCAGCTCCCGAATTGCTCCCAGAAGCTCCAGCCATTGCTGCTCCGTTGTCACTCCTACCTTTTCCCTTCCAAACAAGTTTGGCCAGCTTCTCTGTCATAGAAACATGGAGAAGTTCAGTACAGAATCAGGCTACTTGGCCCTTCTAGTCAATGCCAAAAAACATTTAACCTGTCTAATGCAACTACCTGCACCGGAACCATCGCCCTCCATACCCCTACCATCCAGGCTCCCATACAAACTTCTTTTAAATGGTGAAACCCAGCTCATATTCACCAGTTGTGCTGGTATCTCATTCCACACTGTCACGACCATTTCAGTAAAGAACTTTTCCAAATGTTCCCATTAAATTTTCACCTTCCCCCCTTACCCATGACATCTGGTTATCATCCCAGCCAACCTCAGTGGAAAAAGCTGCTTGCATTTACCCTATCTATACACTCATAATTTTGCATACTTCTAACAAATGCTCAAAGCAATGTATAATTTTCTAGTTTATATTTAGAACCTTGTTTAGGTGTATAAGATGATGAGGGGCATTGAGCCAGAGGTTTTTCCCAGGGCTGAAATGGCTAACACGAGGGGCATAGTTTTAAGGTGCTTGGAAATAGATACCGAGGGGATGTCAGGGGTAAGTTATTTTTACACATGTAATGCACTGCCAGCAGCGGTTGTCGAGACAGATACAATAGGGTCTTTTAACAGCCTCTTAGATAGGTACATGGAGCTTAGAAAAATAGAGGGCTATGCGCTAGGGAAATTCTAGGCAGTTTCTAGAGAAAGTTACATGCTTGGCACAACATTGTCAGCTGAATGGCCAGGAATATGCTGCAGATTTCTATGTTCTGTGTTCTATGTTGAACAGCGAAATAACTTCTCTTCTTTAATCTGTACAGTGTCCACGATTTTAATGCCACTTTTCCATACTCCAATACAATCTTTGTCCATCTCCTGAGTAAATAGAGATGATAAAAATACTTAAGATCTCCCCCATCCACATATGGGTTGCCATTCCGGTCTTCCAGAGGACCAACTTTGTGCCTTGCAATCCTTTTGCTCTTAATCTACCTTCAGAATCCCTGATAATTATCCTTCATCTTTTCTGCAAGGGGAATCTCATGCCTTCTTTTCGCCATCCTGATTTATTTCTTATGTGTTCTCTTGCACTTCTTATACTCCATAAGAACCTGCCTGCCTATCCCTGTTACGCAACTCCATTTTGTGCTTCCCCAGGGTCTCAATATCTCTTGAAAACCAAGGTTCCCTACAGTTTCTATCTTTACCTTTTATTCTGACAAGCACACACCCGCTTTGTATTTTGAAAATTTCGCTTTGAAGGCCTCCCATTTACCAAGCACACCTTTTCCATAAAGCAGCCTGTCCCAGTCCACAGTTGCCAGATCCTAGTATCTAAATTCCAGGTGTTGATCCATGCCCTGAACACATCCGCCTTTCCTACGTTGCTCCTTGTATTGAAATATACAGGATTGAGCATATTTACTGCACCATGCTCAACGTTTCTCATTCCTGAATTTGTCTGAGGACTGAACAACATCTGTCTCCATAACCCCTCCACTATCTGTTCTGTTGTTCAGGCTCCCATTATCCCTGCAACTTTAGTTTAACTACCCCCCCCCTCTACCCCCACCTCCCACCATGCAGCTCCATCACCCCTTTGGCTTTCCTCCCCCAGATCAATAAAAAAGAGGTGCATACCAGGTACAGGCAGATAGGAACAAATGGGGTACTTATGAGATACAGGAAATTCAAGTGAACACTTATGAAAGAAATAAAAGAAGACATGAGGTTGCCTCAGCAGACAAAGTGAAGGAGAATGCTCATGGATTCTGCAGGTATGTTAAGTGCGAAAAGATTGCAAGGGAAAAATTAATACTCTGCAAGATCAGAATGGTAATCAATATGAGGAGACAAAATAGATGTGGAGATGTTTTTTTGGCTCAGGAGATGGACACAGAGTCTATAGAAGTGAGGCAAATCTGCATCAACTTCATGGACCCTGTACAGATTACAGAGATGGAGGAGTTTACTGTCTGAAGGCAAATTAGCGTAGATCAATCCCCAGGGTCTGACAAGTTGTTCCCTAGGACCCTGCGGCAGACAAGTGCAGAAATTGTCGGGGCACAAGCACAGATATTTAAATCATTCTGAGTGACAGGTGAGGTACTGGAGGATTGGAGAACAGCCAATGTTGTTCCAGTGTTCAAGGAAGGCTCTAAAAATAAACTAGGAAATTATACATTGTGAGCCTGACATCGGTAGTGGGAAAGTTATTGGAATGTGTGTGCCAGTAGGAAGTTCTTTGGATTTGGGGCCCCATCCCAAGCTTCTGGTGGAAGAGGTGCTGTTGTGCTCTTTTCACAACACAGCCAGTATGTACAAACCATGTGAGATCCTCGGTGATGTTTATGCCGAGGAACTTAAAGCTGTTCACCCTCTCAACCCCAGATCCATTGATGTCAATAGGGGTTAGCCTGTCTCCATTCCTCCTGTCGTCCACAATCAGCTCCTTTGTTTTTGTGACAATGAGGGAGAGTTTGTTTTCTTGACACCAGTCAGATGTTGTTCAGACCTCAGACAGAGTCAGCAATCAAATGGTTGAGCATGGTGCGATGAATGTGCTGAGCTGTGTATATCACAATGCAAGAAGCATCGTAGGAAAGCCAAATGAGCTCAGGACAGGGAATTATGATATTGCAGCCATTATTGGGACTTGTTTGCACCCGACGGTCTGAGGGATTTTGAGGAACAAATTTGTGGAGAGATCGCAGACCATGCTAAGAAACAAAGGTTGATTCAGTAAATGATTTTAACTTTCCATATATTGACAGGGACTCCCATACTGTAAAAGGACTAGCTGGGGTAGAGTTTGTCAAATGTGCCCTTAATCAGTACGTAGAATTCCCGACGTAGAAGTGTGCAATAAGCTGTTAGGAAATGATCCAGGGCTGGTGACAGAATTTAGTGATCATAATGTTATGAGATTCAAAGTAAATATGGAAAAAGAGTGGTCTGGACCATGGGTTGAGATTCTAACTTGCAGAAAGTTCAATTTTAATGGTTTCAGAAAGGATCTGACAAGTGTGGTTTGGGACAGGCTGTTTTCTGGCAAAGGAGTACTTGGTAAGTGGGAGGCCTACAGAATTGAAATTTTGATGGTGCAGAGATTGTACGTGCCTGCCAAAATAAAAGTTGAAAGGTTACTGGTGCAGGGAACCTTGGTTTTCAAGAGATACTGAGGCCCCAGGTATTCTGTTCCTCTAAATGCCTCAGACTATCGGGTGCAACCAAGACTGTTAAATGACTACAATATCATAATTCCACCCCCGAGGTCATCCATCTTTTTTTTAGTCATTTTCTGTTGGTTTCTAAAAGCTTCCCAATAGTTTTTGCTCTTTTGTTTGCCCTCTCCTTGGCTTTTATGTTGGCTTTGGCTTCTCATTTCATCCACAGTTGTGTCCTTCCGCCTTTCTACTGCTTCCACTTCTTTGGGATGTATCGATCACTCAGCTCCCGAATTGCTCCCAGAAACTCCAGCCATTGCTGCTTCATTCTCTCTCCTACCTTTTCCCTTCCAAACAAGTTTGGCCATCTTCTCTGTCATAGAAACATGGAGAAGTTCAGTACGGAGACAGGATATTTGGCTCATCTAGTCAAAGCTGAAAGAACATTTAATCTGTCTAATGAAACTAACAGCACCGGGACCATCGCCCTCCATACCCCCACCATCCAGGCTCCCATCCAAACTTCTTTTAAATGGTGAAACTGAGCTGATACTCACCAGTTGTGCATTCCATACTCTCATGGCCATTTCAGTAAAGTGCTTTTCCAAATGTTTCCGATAAATTTTATTCTTCCCCACTGACCCATGACCTCTGGTTGTTATCCCACCCAACCTCAGTGGAAAAAGCTACTCGCATTTGCTCTATCTATACCCTCAAAATTTTGTATACTTCTACCAAATCCTCAAAGCAATGTATAATTTCTTGTTTATGTTTGGAGCCTTTTTTGGTGTATAAGATGATGAGAGCATTGATCGTGTGGATAGCCAGAGGTTTATTCCCAGGGCTGAAATGGCTAACACGAGGGGGCATAGATTAAGGTGCTTGGAAATAGAAACCTAGGGGATCCCAGGGGTAAGTTTTTTACCCAGAGAGTGGTGGGTGCATGGAATGCGCTGCCGGCTATTTGTGTGAGTATTTCAGTTACTGTGGGGCCAGGAACCCATGCAGCTCAGCGGGAACAGGGAATAATACCAATGGACAGAGTCAAACTGAGCAAGGTCACAGATTGGAGATGGCAGAAATGCCCCATTCTTATAGAGACAGAAAGAGCATCAGAGAGTTTGATGGTCACTCCAGATTCCAGCTCTGTGCCCTGTTACAAGATGATTTCTCTCTCCAACTTGTGTTGAACTTCACTGTAACAATATGATGCCAGAATAGACCTTGACAACTCAAGTGACCTCATCTGAAAGGTTGTCCAACACTGATTGATGGATTTTGTAAATCTTTTTTTACAGGTTAAAAATGACAAGGAATTTGTCTACTGGAATCTCGAACACAACACGCCAGTTTTGCTGTCTCTGTCCAGATATTTAAGAAGTGGAGCAAGGAATTCACTCGACCATCCTTCCTGCTCAGACTGTCGGGAGGGTTTCTCTCGATCATCAGACCGACTGGCATTCCCATCATTTTACACAGGGAGGAACCCATTCATCTGATCAGACAGAGGGAATGGATTCAGCCAGTCCTCTGAACTGAAGGTACATTAGCAAGTTCACACTGGACAAGGCCATTCACCTGTTGCGTGTGTGAGAAGGGATTCAGTCGGTCTTTCCACCTGTGGACACTCCATTCAGTTCACACTGGGCGGAGGCTGGTTATCTGCTGAATTTGTGGGGAAGAATTCACTCGATCATCTGACCTAATGGCTCACCAGTCAGTTCATACTGGGGAGTGGCCATTCATCTGCTCAGACTGTGGGAAGGGATTCACTTGGTCATCCCAACTGAAGGTACATCAGCGAATTCACACTGGAGAGAGGCCGTTCACCTGCTCAGACTGTGGGAAGGGATTCACTTGCTCATCCCCACTGAAGGTACATCAGCGAGTTCACACCGGGGAGAAGCCATTCACCTGCTCGGACTGCGGGAAGGGATTCACTTGCTCATCTAAACTGAAGTTACATCAACGAGTTCACACTGGAGAGAGGCCGTTCACCTGCTCAGACTGTGGGAAGGGATTCACTTGCTCATCCGAACTGAAGGTGCATCAGCCAGTTCACACTGGGGAGTGGCCATTCACCTGCTTAGACTGTGGGAAGGGATTCACTCGGTCATCTCAACTGAAGGTACATCAGAGAGTTCACACTGGGGAGAGGCCGTTCACCTGCTCAGACTGTGGTAACGGATTCACTCAGTCATCCGAACTGAAGGTACATCAGCGAGTTCACACTGGGGAGTGGCCATTCACCTGCTCAGACTGTGGGAAGGGATTCACTCGGTCATCTCAACTGAAGGTACATCAGCGAGTTCACACTGGGGAGAGGCCATTCACCTGCTCAGACTGTGGGAAGGGATTCACTCAGTCATCCGACCTACTGTTACACAAGACAGTTCACACTAGGGAGAGGCTGTTCACCTGCCCGGACTGTGGGAAAGGATTCACTCAGTTACCCACCCTAATGGCACACCAGCGAGTTCACACTGGGGAGCGGCCCTTCACCTGCTCGGATTGTGGGAAGGGATTCACTTTGTCATCTCAGTTACTGAGTCACCAGTCAGTTCACACCGGGGAGTGGCCATTCACTTGCTCAGTGTGTGGGAAGGGATGCACTTGCTCATCCCAACTGAAGGTACATCAGCGAGTTCACACCGGGGAGAAGCCATTCACCTGCTCAGACTGTGGGAAGGGATTCACTCGGTCATCTCACCTGCAATCACACCGGTCAGTTCACACTGGGGTGTGGCCATTCATCTGTTCAGTGTGTGAGAAGGGATTCACTCAGTCATCTCAGCTGCAGAGACACCAGCGAGTTCACACTGGATAGAGGCCGATGAGCTGCTCAGACTTTGGGAAGAGATTCTCTCAGCCAAATCAACCAGATTTGCATCATTGAGTTCGCACTGAGGAGAGGCCATTCACCTGCTGTGAATGTGGGAAAGGATTCATTCAGTTATCTATCCTTATGACACACTACCAGGTTCACACTGGGGAGAGGCTGTTCACCTGCTGTGAATGTGGAAGCGATTCACTCAGTCATCTTGTCAAATGTAACTATTGCTTCAGCTAGCAGCTTAATATAGGGGGTGATAGCCCCCCCAGCCCAACGAAGCTTAAGAAATCTCATTTGGGTGGATGCTGTGCGATGTCTTCCCTGTTACAAATCAGTTCCCTGAAATAACAAACAGTACACAATATGTGATTAAACGATTGAGCTTTATAATTCTGACTTTGGCTATAGGGTTAGTAAAGAAAACAAAAAAAAAAGAAAAAGAGTCCACTCTCTCCATTCGCGTCTTCTCATCTCTCCCCAGCAAAAGACCACGAAAATCTCTCTTCCAGGCTCACAAGAGAGAACATTTCTGTCATTGGATAGCCCCGCACTCCAAAACCCTGTTATCTCCAGTCATAACCTAAACATTTCTGCTACAGAGAAACCGTGATGTTACTATTGTGTCCACTCCTTTTCTGAAAGTTTATTTAAGCAATCTTGTAAATTGTCTGGCAGCCTTTTTGTTTTCTGTTTTCAATTTGTTTTGTCCGTGCTCCACCTGGTACTGTATTTCCTTGGTATTGTTTTATCTTCAATACATTTTGTCTTTGTAAAATTGAAAATTGTAAATAAAGTAATTTAAAAAAAAAAGATCCCAGTGTGAGGTGCTCCACTGGTCGAGGCACATGTGTGTGGTGGGAATGGTTATATCTATTGAGGGAGTTGTTCCTGCTTGTTTATCCTGTAATATTATATTCGGATGGTTATTATGGATTGCCCTATCTGAAATAATGTATTGATTATCATATACTTTGTGAGATTTTGACTCTAAAACTGGATCAGGCTCGAATATATTTTGCCTTAATGAAGTGATGAAGGTCATTCATAAGTTTGTATTTTAAAGCAAGATTCTGGTGAATGATATTTGCCACTTGATTGTAATCAAATTGAGTTCAACTGCTGCAGGATCCTGGAATGTGTTGGATTGTGTCTGATTTCTCTTGTTATTCCCTGCATTTATTGCCTTGCTTGTTTGTATTGTACAACGTTTGCATGTAGTTTTGATTTTTTTCTTATTTTTCTTAACCACCTTGTCCTGTATTTCTGCAAGGAACCCCTCTGTTTCTGGGAAGAGATCTCCAACTCTGAGTCAGGTGCTCGATGCTTCCTTGTCAACATCTGGTTGATCTTTTCTTCCATAGTGATGATTCATTTTTCTGAGTTAGCCTCTCATTTAAGTTTCTGGTCTGTATTTCTTATCACAATTGCATATATACACACAGACTGTTAAGTCCGGTTCAGTTTTCGTGAAAATATATACTCCGAAGTTTTATCTGACTGTTGTGTGATTTTTTTTTCCAAGTGTGTTATTTCTCTTCCTCCATCTGTCCAAGGTAGTGTTAATCTAAGTGGGTTTGAGTGTAAATAGTCTTTTCTAAAGTTGTCATTTCAGTTCTTATTTATCTTTGTAAATTTTACTGATTGAAATATTTTCATTAAAAAAAGTCAATGTTGGTATTGATGAAAGTGTTTATTGCCTTTGTTGTATTTGTTAACAATTGATCTCGGTTTGGCAGGTTTTTTTTAAGCCTTGACTAAATTTTGTCAAAGGTTTTCCCTATTTCACACTACTTTCTATTGTCTTTGCTTGTTGATATTCCAAATACGTGGGTATCAAGAGTCCCGATGAAGCGTCTTGGCCCGAAATGTTGATTCCCATCCATAGATGCTGCCTGACATGCTGAGCTCCTCCAGCACTTTGTGTGTAGTTCTCTAGATTTCTAGCATCTGCAGGTCCTCTTGTTTCCCAGATACTTATATGTTTCTTGAAAGAACAAGCTGGTAGTGGGGTTGTGTGGCTCTGTTGGTAAAATACTAAATAAGATCATTCGAAAGACGTGGCATAGGGTTGGAAGGTGTAGAATCTCTGTGGGTGGATTAAGGAACAGCAAATGTAAAAAAAAAAATCCCTGATGGGAATTGTATAGAGACCTCCAAACAGTAGTATGTTTTCCACAAATGACAATGGGAGATAGAAAATGCATGCCAAAAGGGCAATGTTACATGGGGGATTATCATGCAGGTGATTAGGAAAATGAGGATGGTATTGGTCTCAAGAGGAGGAATTCCTAGAATACCAACAAGATGCTTTTTTAGAGCAGCTCATGGTTGAGCCCTCTTGGGGATCAGCTATTCTGGATTGGGTGTTGTAATGAACCAGAATTAATTAGGTCACTTAAGTTCAAAGAACCCTTCAGGGCAAGTGATCTCAATATGATAAAATTCATCCTGACATTAGAGAAGGAGAGGCTTGTTACGTACCCCGTGACGGGTTAAATGAACCAGCAGCAATAGAGCAGACCTGGAGTCTGTTTTTAATGTTAAAAACCACTATTTATTAGTAACTACTTAATATAGTAACTTAAACCAGGCAAATCAAAAGTTAGCAATGTTATGTAAGGAAGTTCAGTTCAATCCTCAGGTTAATTGATGAGAGATGTTTGTGTAATGTCTGTGCCCCAATTTACCCCCGTTCGTCTAGGGTGAACAGCTGTCGCCCTGCCAGCAGTGCAATACTTCGGTGTAAATACGGTGTACCGCTCCCAACACAAATATCAGACAATACACCAAAGGCGAGTAAGTAATTACAGTTTTTGTTATTTCTTAGTGATGGGTTAGTAGAAACACATAACCTAAAGGCACCAAAGCAGTAAGTTTATCAGTTTGTGCACATAATGTTTTAATACGTTGGAGCTCACACCTCCGGTTCCATCCACAACGACCCTTTGAGCCCTCAGCCACCGTCCGAACCGCCGACTTCCAGTATCCGTCACCCTGGAACCGCTGTCCGCTCCTCACACGTCCGGCCTCCTCGCTCGCCTCCCGAAAAAGATGGCGAACTCCCACTCAGCTCAGACATACAAGATAGCATAACAATTCTCCAGTGATTAGTTCCACCCGTATCGGCAGGAGGAGGAGAAGATGGCGGCGTGACGCAGCGTGCAGCAGCCACTCCGGTGGTGATACCTGTAATCTGTCAAGTCGGGTGCCGTGCACAATCCTGATTTGATGGAGACAGACGTGAGAGCACGGAGGAACATCTGGAGAAACTTCTGAAATGCCTTCTTCACTACCGCTGCTACCGTGTGATCTGGAATCTCTGGAAGAGAAGGCCCGGAATCCTCGGCTTTGCTTGTTGCTCGGTGGCCGGGGTGGGGTCGAAGCGCTCGGCAGAGGATGGTGGTCAGGAGGCTGTATCGGAGGGGCTGGTCGGAGGCTCAAAGTTTTCGGACAGGCTCAGAGTTGGCTGTGGTCGGATGCTTCCAATGCATCGGCTGTTGTCAGCACATGGAGGTTTACGGCAGGGAGAATTTCTCCCTTTTGCCGCCTGCTATCGGGAGTCGATTGGAACTTTGAGACTTTTTTTTACCGTGCCCATGGTCTGCTCTTCATCAAATTATGGTATTGCTTTGCACTACTGTAACTATATGTTATAACTATGTGGTCTTGTCAGTGTTAGTCTTTGGTTTGTCCTTTTTTTTGTGATATCACTCTGGAGGAACATTGTATCATTTCTTAATGCATGTATTTCTAAATGACAATAAACGAGGACTGAGTGTCCTCATAATCTAAATAATCTAACTCAAACATTTCGGCTACAGAAACCCATGACAGCATTAAGTGACATTACAGAGAAGCCATTCTGTTAGCCTGAACAGCTAACACCACAGTTAATGGTAATGAGAGCCTACATTCTCCCCCCACAGAATTCAGTCATGTCCTCATGACACTCAGATAATTTGCCAACCCTTCCTGCAAAACACAGAGCCCAACCCAAGTGCAGAAAGCAGTGACATAACTCCCCGAAACAGTGGAGATCACACCCTGTTCCCTGGGCGCTATCAAGGCCAACCTATGTGGGGGGTCCTTACTTCTCTGTGACCTGTGTACTCCCTCCTCGAACTCCTCCACCTCGGACATTACAGGAGACTCATGGAAACTATGAGGCGAACCCTCCTGCGAGCGGTCACCCAAACCCCTCTGCACCTCGGAACCCTCTATCTCTCACTCGGGCCCCACATCATCCTCTCCAACGCCCTGTGGTACCCCTGACAGCCCATCAGTAGCCACCCTTACCCCGTCTAACCCAGTGGGGGAAGGGCCAGGAGCCTCCCCCTCAATCATGGGGGCCTCAGCGAACAGCCACATGCACCAGTTGTCCGAGTCATCATCCTCCTCTGAGCGGGCCCGTCTCTCCCGGTGTGGGCTCTTCCTCCATCCCACGTGGACGCAGAGTCCCAGTACTGGTTGTAGCCGGCACCTGGGGCTCCCGTTCCATCTGTACATCTCACCCCAGGGGCGACAGATGATTCCGATGGAGAATCTTGACCGGCCCCTTCCCATCCTCGGGCTGCACTTGGAAAACGGTAAGTTGGGCAACTGACTCTCCACCAGATAGGGTGTGCCCGACCAGCGATCAGCCAACCTGTGCTTCCCAGGAAATCCCGAATTCCTTACGAGGACTCGGTCTGCCGGCAGGAGTTGGGAGAACTTCACTTTCTGGTCACACCTCTTCTTATTTCTCCGATTCTTCTTGGCAGCCGCCTCCCCAGCCAACTCATAAGCCTTTGCAGCTCCTTCTTCATATCAGACACATACTTCAAGTGAGGCTTCGGTGAAACTTCACCTGCGGCAGTCCTGAAACAGAGGTCAATGGTACTGACAGCCCTACCTTTGTATCCCAAAGGTGAATGTCAAGAGAAGGCAATTACATTGTTTTCCTCGATGATAAACTGGATAAAAACAGCTGCAGGTTTTATCTCTGTCGTTCCCAGATCCACACACGAAGTATCTCCTACAGTGATCTTCACGGAATATCCTTTTGACACGAGTGGTTACCACAACACCACACCCGAATTCAGCTACAGGTCATCCCAAAGTGGTGACCACAGGTTACTCAACCAGAATCCACTTATGCATCATCACCAAAAGATAGCTTATCACAGGGGTAGCGTGTTCGGGGGGAACTACCACCCAGGCAAGGGTAACACACACAGGTAGATTCCACAGGGTTGCCCCAGTCACACAACGTGAAAGCCACTTGTCCAGTTCCACGACGTACGAAGTAACTCCAGCAGTGATTTACCACAGGGATACCGTCTTCCAGTGGACTACCACGCCCAGGCAAGGGTAAAACAGAAGTGGTATTCACAAATGTTATTCCCCAACCAGAAAGACCCACTCCAGTGGATCAAACTATGTGACAATCACACATTCCTATTCGCTGGAATCAATAACCAAACCCACCCTTGTGGGCTGTTGGGAGAGTCCAAACAGTGACCCCTTGTCACTCGGTTCTTTGTTTCAAACCTTCCTCCCCACTTCTCTGCAATGGCTTCCACCCACTGCCACTGTGTGTCTGCTTGTGAGAGTCACTTATCAATACCCTGGATCGATGCTCAACCCAAATTTCAAACAAATCATTTGTTCCATTCCCCAAGACCTTTGGTTCCGTATGTTCCTATGACAACATCCGCAGATGGTCTCTCCTGGTCAAAATAACACTCCACTTTGTTTTGAGAGATCTCCAAGCCCTGTCTCTCCAAACCACAAACTTGAAAAAACAACCCCGTTGTTTATTTTCCAATTCCAAAACTCAATTTAACAGAATAACACCCACTTTCTCATCAAACCACTGTTCCCTCAGCAAGACCAAGGGTCCTGAAAGCAATCCAGACTTCACAAAAGGACTGAATTCCCTTCCAACCAAATCAGACATTTCAGGTTTTAACTGAGCTTCAACACAACGCTCAGCATCCTGCGGATTTACAGATGCTTCAACAACCTGAACCCAGGCAACTGGAACTGCCTCCTCTTCCAGGCTTTCATCACTAGTCCCAGCTTCCACTTCTAGTTTACCCTGGTCATCCCAGCTACTCTCTTGGAAGCTCTCATCCGAGGTAAACTTCACCTTGTGGGTCAAAACAAGCTCATCTGCTAATCTAGCAGACTCCTGCAAAGTGACAGCATCCTTTTCATCTAAATACAGCTTTATGTCATCAGGGACGCACCTTTTGAATTCTTCGATCAAAACCAACTCTTTCAAGTTGTTAATATCCTCATTTACCCCAACAGAGGTGCACCAACGATTGAAGTACACAGACTTCTCATTGGCAAATTCCACATATGTTTGGTTGCCAGATTTCCTCAAATCTCTAAACTTTTGTCTGTAAGCGTCCGGAACCAACTCATAAGGCTTGAGCACAGCCTCTTTCACTGAGTCATAATTAGCTGCCTCTTCAAGTGTTAGGGCAGAATACGCTTGCTGGGCTTTCCCCTGAATTACACTTTGTAACATAACAACCCAGCTGTCTTTCGGCCACCTTCGATTCTGAGCCACTTTTTCAAAATGCAAGAAGGACTCATCAACTTCTGCTTCATCAAATGGAGGTACCAACTTAACTTCTCAACGGGCACTAAACCTCTCACCAAGGTCTGGCACTGGACCTCCTTGCGGCCATCTCTCCACCTCGAACCACCTCTGTCTTTCTGCCTCTTTCCTCTGTTTGTCCGCTTCCTCAGCCTCAAACTGTTTTAGTCGTAACTCATGCTGTCTTTGCTTATCCTCAGCCTCTCTCTTTAATTTTTCTAACTGGAGCTGAAGCTCAGTCTCAGTAGGTTTACTTTCAGCAAACATTTCCAACACATCTCCGTCAAACCTTCCTTAGATAGATAATACTCCGCTGTCACATTTCCGTCAAACACTTCCTCAGATACATAATACACCAGTGTCACATCTCCGTCAAACACTTCCTTAGATACACAATACTCCCCTGTCACATATCCATCAAACACTTCCTTAGATACATAATACTCCACTATTAATGTCTGTATCTGAGCCTTCCTCATTTTAGTGCTCACCTGAAGTTTTAATTTCTGATCAATTTCCAACAGCACAACCCTCTTTGCGCCATCCAATGCTTCAGGAGTTGTCTTTGTCAGAAACCCATCAACCTCCATTGCTGCTGATCTTCCACTCAGACAAATCAAAGGGGATTTCCCCAATCAGATCGATCATTAATCAATTAATTCAGCCCCCAAACAATTTGTTCATATCCCGGACGCAGGCCCCAATTATGTTACGTAAATGCAGCGGTTTAAATGAACCAGCAGCAATAGAGCACACCTGGAGTCTGGTTTTGATATTAAAAACTACTATATATTAGTAACTACTTAATATAGTAACTTAAACCAGGTAAATCAAAAGTTAGCAGTGTTATGCATATACTTGTGTGTAAATATAATTCCCAAACTCGTTAAAGCTCGGGTGACAAGAGTTAAAGTCTTACAATGGTAATGTAAGGAAGTTCAGTTCAATTGGTGTGAGAGAGAGAGAGAATGGGGTATTTGTAATCCAAGGTGAAAACCACACTAGGAGAAGAACGAGTAAACAGGTCCCATTGATCTTCCGTCGTCAGGCTCCAAATCCACTCTTGAGTTAGCCAAACGCAGCTTATCGCTAAGGGGACCGTCTTCGAGGGTGAGCTACCACCCAGGCAAGGGTAGACACACCGGTAGCCTCCACAGGGTCAGCCCTTCCACACACCGTGATACCCACTGATCAATTACCCTGATCGATCCTCAACCCACGCTTGTGGGCACTCGAAAGTTCCACCCAGTGACTCCTCTGTCACTGGCCTCCTTTCACTGACCGGTCGCCGTAACCGGTGTCCCACTGTGTGTCTCTGGGAGAGTCATCTGACCTTGATTAAATAAACACGCTACGAAGCAACTGTGAACATCGAACTGTCCATCACATAACTCCGCCTCTCTCTCACCATGGCAACCAAGAAGCAACTGTGAACATCGACCTGTCCATCACATAACTCCGCCTCTCTCTCACCATGGCAACCAGGAAGCAACTGTGAACATCAAACTGTCCATCACATAACTCCGCCTCTCTCTCACCATGGCAACCAAGAAGCAACTGTGAACATCAAACTGTCCATCACATAACTCCGCCTCTCTCTCACCATGGCAACCAGGAAGCAGGCAGCAGTACTGTAGACAGTTTCTCTCTCTCTCTCATTTAAAGGCACAGTCCATGTCCACCACGAGTACTTCCCCACATTCACAGTAGGTGATCGGCCTCTCCCCAGTGTGGACACGCAGACGTTCCTTCAGTTGAGATGATTGAATGAATCCCTTCCCACGGACAGAGCAGGTGAACGAACATTTCCTTGTGTGTCAGTAGGTGAAATGACCAATTGAATCCCTTCCCACAGACTGAGCAAGTTAATGGTCACTCCCTGGTGTGAACTGACCGGTGTCTCAGTAGATGAGGTGAGCAAGTGAAGCCCTTCCCACAGACTGAGCAGGTGAACGGCCTCTCCCCAGTGTGAACTCGCTGATGTACCTTCAGTTCAAATGACTCTACGAATCCCTTCCCACACACTGAGCAGGTGAACGGCCTCTCCCCAGTGTGAACTGACTGGTGTCTCAGTACAGCAGATGACTTTGTGAAATCCTCTCCACAGACTGAGCAGGTGTACGGCCTCATCCCAGTGTGAACTCGCTGATGTACCTTCAGTTCAGATGACTGAGTGAATCCCTTCCCACAGTCTGAGCAGGTGAACGGCCTCTCCCCAGTGTGAACTCGCTGATGTACCTTCAGATTAAATGAGCAAGTGAATCCCTTCCCACAGACTGAGCAGGTGAATGGCCTCTTTCCAGTGTGAACTCTCTGATGTACCTTCAGGTTACACGACTGAGTGAATCCCTTCCCACAGTCTGAGCAGGTGAATGGCCACTCCCCGGTGTGAACTGACTGGTGTCTCAGTAACTGAGATGACACAGTGAATCCCTTCCCACAGTCTGAGCAGGTGAACGGCCGCTCCCCGGTGTGAACTCGCTGGTGAGCCATTAGGTCAGATAACCGAGTGAATCCTTCCCCACAAATTCAGCAGATGACCAGCCTCTGTTCGAAGTGAACTGACCGGTGTGTCCACAGGTGGGAAGACCGACTGAATCCCTTCTCACACACAGAACAGGTGAATGGCCTTGTCCCAGTGTGAACTTGCTGATGTACCTTCAGTTGAGATGACCGACTGAATCCATTCCCACTGTCTGAGCAGATGAATGGGTTCTCCCCTTTGTTGACGTACAGCTGGGATTTTCTTTTATCTACTGTCAGTTTAAAGTGCCACAGTTTTAAAGCCATGAAAACATTTTCTGCCCAGATGAATGGTTGGTCTGCACAGCTGTTAAAAGGAATTAAATGAACATTAGTATTATTTAATGTTCTTGTCACAGAGTCATAGAAAAGTACAACACACAAACAGGCCCTTTGGCCCATCTAGTTTGTGTTGAACTATTTAAACTATCTACCCCTGTACCCCTACCATCCAGGTACCTATACAAACCTCTTACACGTTGAAATTGAGCTCGCATGCACCAGTTGGACTGTCTGCTCATTCCACACCTGGATGACCGTCTGTGTGAAAAATTTTCCTCTCATGTTCCCCTTCATGTTTCACCTTTCACCCTTAACCCATGGCCTCTGGTTGTGGTCCCACCCCATCTCAGTGGAAAAAGCCAGCTTGCATTTACCCCATCTATAACCCTCATAATTTTGGCACACCTCCATCAAATCTCCCCTTGAGCTTCTACATTCCAAGGAATAAAGCCCTGACCTGTTCAATCTTTCCTTATAACCCAAGTCCTCCAGACCTGGCAACATCCTTGTGAATTTTCTCTGAACTCTTTCAACCTCTTTTACATCTTTCCTGTAGGTAGGTGATAAAACTGCACACAACACTCCAAATTAGGCCTCACCAATGTCTTGTGCAGTGTGAACATAACATCCATCTCCTGCACTCAGTACTTTGGTTCATGAAGGCCAATATGCCAAAATCTTTCTTTCCGTCCCTATTTAACTGTGTCACCACTTTCAGTGACTTATGGACATGTATTCCCAGATCCCTTCCTTCTGCAGCGCTCCTCAGTGCCCGACCGTTCACTGTGTAAGACCCAGGTCCTATCAAAATGCAACACCTCGCACTTGTCTCCATTAAATTCCATTTTGCATTTCTCCAGCTGGTCCAGATCACACTGCAAGCCATTATATCCTTCCTCACTGTCCACTACACCCCCATTCTTAGTGTCACCCAGAAATCTGCTGATCCAGTTAACCACACTATCATCCAGATTACTGATCTAGATGACAAACAACAACAGATCCAGCACCGATTCCTGTGGCAAACCACTAGTCACAGGCCTCCAGTCAGAGAGGCAACCATCGGCTTCTCCCAAAACCAGTGTCTCATGCAATTTACTATCTTATCTTGAATGCTGAGTGACTGAACCTTCTTGACCAACCTCCCATATCAGACTTTCTCAAGTGCCTTGCTAAAGTCCATGTAGACAACATCCACTGCCTTGCCTTCAACCACTTTCCTGACAACTTCCTCGAGAGACTCTATTAGATTGGATAGACATGACCTAGCATGCACGAAGCCATGCTGCCTATCCTTAATCTATCTATCCAAATACTTACATATCTGGTTCCTGCACATACGTTCCAATGACTTTCCCACTACTGATGTCAACCTCACTGACGTATAATTTCCTAGTTTATTTTTAGAGCCTTTCTTGAACAGTGGAACAACATTGGCTGTCCTCCAATCCTCCAGTACCTCACCAATCACCAAGGATTATTTAACTATCTGTGCTTGGGCCCCGACAATTTCTGCACTTGTCTTCCGCAGGGTCCTTGGGAACAATTTGTCAGGCCCTGGGGATTTATTCACGCTAATTTGCCTTCAGACAGCAAACACCTCCACCTCTGCAATCTGTACAGGGTCCATGAAGTTGATGCCATTTTGCCTCACTTCTATCAACTCTGTGTCCATCTCCTGAGTAAACATGGATGCACAAATAATATTTAAAATCTCCCCCATATATTTTGTCTCCTCATACAGATTACCATTCTGATCGTCCAGAGTGGGCATGTTTCTGTACTGAACTGGCCAAACGTGATTGGGAGGGGAAACTGGTAAGAATGATGATGGAGCAGCAATGGCTGGAGTTTCTGGGAGCAATTCGGGAGCTGAGTGATCGATACATCCCAAAGAAGTGGAAGCATTGGAAAGGCAGGGGGACACAACCGTGGATGAAATGAGAAGCCAAAGCCAACATAAAAAGCAAAGAGAGGGCAAACAAAAGAGCAAAATCTATTGGGAAGCTTTTAGAAAACTACAGAAGATGACTAAAAAAGATGTCAGATGAGTTCAGGGTGTGGAATTATGATATTGTAGTCACTAATGAGTCTTTGTAGCACCCAACAGTCTGAGGCATTCGGAGGAACAAAATATCTAGGGCCTCAATATCTCTTGAAAACCAAGGTTCCCTGCACCAGTTACCTTTCAACTTTTATTTTGGCAGGCACATACAAACTCTACACCCTCAAAACTTCACTTCTGAAGAACTCCCACTTACCAAGTACTCCTTTGCCAGAAAACAGCCTGTCCACACTTGTCAGATCCATTCTGATACCATCAGAATTGACCTTTCTCCAATTTAGAATCTCGACCCATGGTTCAGTCCTTTCTTTTTCCATGTTAACTTGGAATCTCATGGCAATATGATCACTAGATGCAAAGTGTTCCCATACACTAATATTCTGTCACTAGCCCTGGATTATTTTCTAATAGCTTATTGCACATTTCTATGCTGGGAATTCTATGTGCTGATTAATGGCACATCTGACAAACTCTACCCCATCTAGTCCTTTTACATCTGGGAGTCACGTCAATCTATGGAAATTTAAAATCATTTAGTATATCAAGCATTGGCATAGTCTGCGATCTCTCTTGCTAATTTGTTCCTCCAAATTCCTCAGATTGTTGGGTGCAAACAAGTCCCAGTCATGTCAACAAGATCACAATTCCCTGCCCTGAGGTCTGAACAGCATTTGCCTGGTGTCAAGAAAACAACCTCTCCCTCATTGCCACAAAAACAAAGGAGCTGATTGTGGATGACAGAAGGAATGGAGACAGGCTAACCCCTATTGACATCAATGGATCTGGGGTTGAGAGGGTGAACAGCTTTAAGTTCCTCGACATACACATCACCGAGGATCTCATGTGGTCTGTACATACCAGCTGTGTTGTGAAAAAGGCACAACAGTGCCTCCCTCACGTCAGACGGTTGAAGAAGTCTGAAATGGGGCCCCAAATCCTAAGAACTTTCTACAGAGTCACAATTGAGAGCATCCTGACTGGCTGCATCACTGCCTGGTATGGGAACTGTACTTCCCTTAATCGCAGGAACCTGCAGAGAGTGGTGCGGACAGCCCAGCACATCTGTAGATGTGAACTGCCCATGATTCAGGACATTTACAGGGACAGGTGTGTAAAAGGGGCCCAGAGGACCACTGGGGACCCTACTCACCCGAACCACAAACTGTTCCAAGCTGCTACCATCCGGGAAACAGTACTGCAGCATAAAAGCCAGAACCAACAGGATTCTTCCATCAGGCCATCACACTGCTTAATTCATGCTGATACAACTGTATTTCTATGTTATATTGACTGTCCTGTTCTATTATAAATTACTATAAATTGCACATTGCACATTTAGATGGAGATGCAACACAGAGTTTTACTCCTCATGCATGTGAAGGATGTAAGTAAGAAAGTCAATTCAATTCACCCTCTCTATTACCTGGCATTCTGGCTCCCATTCCCTCTACAATTTTAGTTTAACACCACCCCCCCCACCCACCATACCAGCACAAGCAAGCCTTAACACTAGGATATCAGTCCCCTTCTAGTTCTGTTGCCGTAACTAGCAAATCCCCTATCACCCCTTTGACTTTCCTCTGCCACGTAATCTCCTCCCCCCAACAGTTTCTAAAGTGGTAGAATACATAGAACATAAAAAAACATAGAAAACCTACAGCACAAAATAGGCTCTTCAGCCCACAAAGCTGTGCCAAACATGTCCCTACCTTAGAGCTACCGAAGCTTACCCAGAGCCCTTTACTTTTCTAAGCTCCATGTACCCATCCAGGAGTCTCTTAAAATACGTTATTGTTTCTGCCTCCTCCACTGCCGCCGGCAGCCCATTCCACGCACTCACCACTCTCTGCATGAATAACTTATCCCCGACATCTCCTCTGTATTTACTTCCAAGCACCTTAAACCTATGCCCTCTCGTGCTAGCCATTTCAGCCCTGGGAAAAAGCCTCAGACTATCCACAGAATCAATGCCTTTCATTATCTCGTACACCTCTATCAGGTCACCTCTCATCCTCCGTCACTACAAGGAAAAAAGGCCGAGTTCACTCAACATATTCTCATAAGTCACGCTCGCCTGTCGAGGCAAAGTCCTTATAAATCTCCTCTGCACCCTATCTATGGCCTACCTGTTGTTGTGGGGGATGGCCACAACAGTATTCTGCGATGGCTATTTAACCTCATTCCCCTTCCTGACTCTCACCCAGTTTCCTGCGTCCTGCACTTTGGGTGTAACTCACCTCTCTTTATCCCACCCCCTCCGACTCCCGGATGATACGGAATTCATCCATTTCCAGCCCCAACTCCTTAAAGTGGAGACACAACATGTGCACACTGAATTTTATATATAGAGGTACTCATTTTAACAGCTAGCAAATCACTGTCAGTAATAATTTTGATCTGCAATCTCACACAACGTATGTAACAGGTCTGTAGCAGGTAATGAAGGATTTTCTCACTGGAGCAATTGCACACTGTCCATATCTGATTTGCTTGCTAAATAATGCTATAAAAAGTCAGATTTTCAAATATCACTCCACTTCTTCCCACTTGCAAATTCTCCAGCAACTTTTGCATCACCACAATACACACAGGTAACACCAGTTTCTGTATTGTATATAAATATTTCCCCTGAACCCTCCCCCAGGTGACTGACGGTGGTGAACTCAGTGATGGCAATGCCAATGAATATGAAGGGAAGGGCAGTAGTCTGTCTCATTGGAGTCTGGCACATTTGTGATGTGAAAGATACTTGTTGCCCAGGGCAAAGGTGTTTGATATCATTATGTACCCAGAGAGAGTGGGACAAAACATGTTCTCACGGGTAGAAAAGTCCAGAACAAGAGGGGGTGGAACAAGCAACAGACACAAAATGCTGGGGGAACTCAGCAGGCCAGGCAGCATCTATGGAAAAGAGTACTAATGCTGAGTTCCTCCAGCAATTTGTGTGTGTTGCTCGGATTTCCAGCATCTGCAGATTTTCTCTGGTTTGTGACTGGAGGCAGAACAAAGGTGATTTTCACAACAGCTGATGTAAAAGATTTTGTTCCCTTTCTCCGAGTTCCCGATCCTTGCATTTAGACAGCTGGAGCTCAGCTCTGTCTGAGAGACCCATCGGTTCCCATTCCCTCATCAGCCGGAAGCTCCCCGGGGCCCGTGTACGGATGGTGGGGCTGAGAGAGAGGGAAGAGAGCAGGACTGTCCCGGGATTGCGGGTCACGGAGTCCGGAGTCACAGCAACTACCCGAAGTCGGTGTTGAAAACGCCGCCCGGTGAGACCCCCAACCCGGAGACCCCTTCTCACCTCAACCGATCATCCGGGGCCTTTTGTGCCCCGCGCGCTGGTGAGCTCGAGCTTGGTCGGTTTAACGGCCGGGCTACTAATCACGTGAGCAGCCCCTCCCCCACCGCTGTCAAAAGAGGAGTCACGCGATGCGCTGTTCCCATTGGTCCGAAGTGATGTCAATCATTGCTTTCAGCCAATAGCGGAGGCGGACCAGCCGAGAGGGCGTTACCCCCGCTGACACCGTCTCCCGAACTTTCCGTCACGGCGGGACAACCGTCAAAGTAAATGTCCGCTTTCTGATTTATTTCCATTTCCCTCCGAGGGAAGTTGGGGCGTTTGTGAAGCGTCTCCTGCGGCCGGAGTCTGATGTGTCGCTGAGAGGTAGGAGGAGACCGCTCGGCCCGTCGGTTTGATGCCGGTTCCCCGGGGAGGGAGAGGATGAAGACGGGGAGAGAGGGGGCGGACAGGATGTTTGTCCCGGTGGGGACAGGAGGGGCTCATCTGTGGAAATGTCTGAGCCCACGGTGGTGGCGATTCACCACATTGGGGGGCAAACACCGGCAGACTGTTGCCCTGCAAGCGGGGCCGATGGTCCGGGCAAAGTGACAATTATTTGTGTTTTGTTGAGACTGTACCGGGAATATGGTGCAAAATCCCGCTCCCCACACTAACACGGGTCACACAGACCAAAGAACAAACTGCCGGAGGAACTCAGTGGGTCGGGCAGCATCTGTGGAGGGAAATGGACCGTCAACATTTCGGGCCGAGACCCTCCCTCTGGACTGAGAGTGGACGGGAAATAGTCCGAGAAAAGAGGTGAGGGGTGGGGATGGGGCAAGAGCTGGGGAGTGAGAGGTGGATCCAGGTGAGGGGGAGGTGGGAAGGTGGAAATAGTGACGGGGTGGGAGGTGAGTGGTTGGGGCAACACGGGGCTGCAGAAGATGGAAATTAATTCCATAGAGGATTAACATAGAGGTTAGAGTGTATTTGTTATAGAGAGTGCAATGAAGATTCACCAGACTGATCCCTGGAGTGGTGGGGTCATCATATGAAGAAAGATCAAATGTGATAACCCTTTCATTTAGAGAATCGAGGACTGAGAGGTGAACACATTGAAATGCACAACATCATTACAGGCTGAACCAGGGATCCCAGTTTCTGAAAAAGGGGGTGGACTGTCCGGGACTGAGATGAGGGGAAATGTCTTCACTCCGAGGATGGTGAATGTCTGTAAATCCCCACCACAGAGGCCGGTGAAGACTCAGTGATCGTCCTCACATAAAACAGAGGCCAGCAGATGTGTGGAGACCGAAAGTATCAAGGAAATGAGGATCGGGCAGAAACATGTGGCTGAGATGGGAGAGCAGCCATCATCTTAGAGGAGCTGAATGGCCACCTCCTGCTGTTTCTCACTTGATGTTTCAGTGTTCCTGTCCAGTGAAGTTGGAGGAATGTGAATAGAAATGAGTGTTTATAAACATGGACAGATTTAAATGAAACCTGCACATTTCCGGTTTGGGTCTGAATTGTGTGTTGGACCGGGATGGGAATCGAGCCCGTGACTCTGTGACCTGGGGGTGGAGGGAAAGGGACAGGGACGATTTGGAGGGAAGAAGTAAAAATGTATCTGGTGTAAATATGGAATGATGTGGGAAATGCAGCGGATGGTTCGGGCAGCGTGTGAGGGGCGAAGAGCAGAGTCACCGGTTCAGCTGGGAGACCCTCCACCAGCACATGGTCCCGTTTCCTGTTCACGTTTTCCCGCAGATCTGCAGCATCTGCCGGTCACTGCTGGAGTGTACGTGTAACTTCATCTTTCGCCCGTTCAGACAAGGCAGTGAGATCCGGATCTGTCACATCCTCTCGTTGTGGGTGGACAATGTTTTATTCTGCAATATTTTCAGCATGTTTCCATATAACCACATAACAATTACAGCATGGAAACAGGCCATCTCGGCCCTTCTAGTCCGTGCCGAATGCTTACTCTCACCAAGTCCCAGACCTCAGACCATAACTACTGGGCCGAGGCCTGGGACTAGGCCTCATTCCACTGTTTTTATCTGCTGAAGGGCAGCCAATGTTTCTGGGTGTCTGACCCATTCATATGAGAACTTAGCCTTTTGTATTTATCTGAGCTTTTCATAAATGTGTACAGTTTAGTTCAGCTTCACTCCAGAATTTCCAAAGCACCAACCCAGTCAGTCAAATAGTTCCACATAATTAAAGTAGTTTACAGTATTAGATTTTAATTTTATTTTGTATTACTTATATAATTTAACTATTTAATATGTATATTCTTATTTTAAATCAAAGGTAAAAATCTATTGTTATGAATTAAATTCTGTTGCTGCTGTAGAGACAACAAATTACATAAGATCAGCCAGTGCTATTAAACCTGAGTCTGATAATTGGTCTGGGAGACCCACTACCGGTCACCTGATCCCAGTTACCGCAGATCGTAATGCGAGATTGAAGCCTTTTCTATTTATTGGTGTTCATCAGTTCAGTTAACTTTCCCTCTGTGGTTCCAAAGCAGAAGCTCAGTCTGTCTAATATTTCCACACAATTAAAATGGGGACTTATCATGTACTGAGCTACAGCTGCAGAGAAAGTGCAGTGCAGATAGACATATGGGGCAGGGTCACGTCGAGTTACATTGTGAGGTCGAGTCCATTTTATTGGACTGGAGACCATTAATTTGGCCTAGAACTGCAGACAGGAAGCTGTCCATGAGCCTGGTGGTACGCGCTTTAAGGCTTTTGCATCTCTTCCCCGATGGAGGTTTGGGTTTGCAGCAATAATGTCCAAAGTTGTGGGCATCTTTGAGTACAAGGCCTGCTTTCCCGAGGCAGGGGAAGTGTAGGAAGAGTCCATAGAGGGGAGGCTTGTTTCTATGATGTTTCCAGATGAGACCAAAGTTCTCTGCAGTTCCTTGCAGTCATGGGCAGAGCCTTAGCCATACGAAGTTGTGAAGTATCGAGAAGAAGCTCAGAGACCTCGGCCTTCACCCTGCCTTGTGTAGCTGGATCCTGGACTTCCTGTCAGATGGCTGGCAGGTGGTAAGAGAGGGATCCCTCACCTCTGTCTCTCTGACCCTCAGCACACATGCCCCACAGGGTTGTCTCCTTGGCCCCCTCCTTTACTCTCTGTGCACCCATGACTTGTGTCGCCACCCACAGCTCCAATCTGTTAATTAAATTTGCTGACGACACTATATTGATTGGCCTAATCCCAAATAATAACTTTCAATTGATCAAATGCTTCCTGACAAGTCTCGGTCCAAACAGACTTTTCACCCTTCTTCAGGAGATTAGTCAGAGGAAGAGCGATATCAGCAAAGTTCTTACAGAACTTACGATAATATCCAACCATTCCCAGAAACCTTCCAAGAGCCTTCTTACCAGTCTGTCACAAAAACTGTGGGTCAACTGTCTAAGAAAAATAACAAGATGGCTTGAGTGGCAAAAATAGATTGAGGTGCTTTTATTTACAAAAATAGTGGAACAACAAAAACTTGGATGTCCACATGAAAACAAGAAGATTTTTTAAAAAAATACTATAGCTGTGTGTGTATATATATATATATATATATACACACACACAGCTTGCAATTGTCACCTGTCTGGTTAACAACCACCCTCAGACTAAACAACAAAAAAAACACCCAAGGCCTTGGTAACCCAAGGTTTATAACTGCTAAGCCAATCCCCCTAACCAAAAGCTAATTAACTCAATTATCTTCCATTTCACACAATCTGAAACTCTACCACCAGTTCTCACAATAAACACATAGACTTCATCACAAGATTCACCATTTCCAGGTTAAATAACTTAAATAAACCCCAAAACTTTACCACAAGATGAGTAATTAGGTAACATAACCCTTGTCCCAGGTAAAGATGGTATCCTCCACCATCGGCACACCTGTGCAGGTTGCTGCTGCCTCTATATAAGACAGCTCTATGCAGCAGCTCTGTTTCAGACCCAGTGACTGTGGAGGAGAGAAACGTCAGATTACCATGACACTTCGGCAAAACACTTACTGGAAAGATGAATATGAATAAATTGACCTGAGATAATAAAACTGTGACATAGTGTGTTTCTTTTTTTCATACCTATTACTGCTGGGGATGAGTGTAAAATTGTGACTGTTGATTTATTGTGATGCCTGCACTCACCACAATAACATAGGGGAATAATGTGTGTGGATGACCCTTTGAGTGTTTTACCGAGTGTGCCCTGAGACGTCTGTAATCAGTGACGGGCCTTCGTCACACAGTCGGAACAGGAACTTCAGAAATGGCCTGAATTTTGCCTGCACAGGAGCCAACTTGCCTTGACCTACAACACAGCCAAGACAGATCACAGTGGCATGGCCAAATTCACTCTTAGCTAGGTCAACTGTAAGATTGGCCCTGGAAAGCCTGTCAAACAGCTCTTCTACTACAGAGATATGCTCTTCCCAAGTGTCACTCCCTGTGACTAAGTCATCAATATAGGCATCTGTGTGTCCTAACCCTTGAATTACAGAATCAATCATTCTCTGGAATGTTCCTGGAGCATATTTCATTCCAAATGGCGAAACATTGTATTCATACAACCCAGAAGGTGTCACAAATGCAGAAATTTCTCTACCTCAGTCCGTCAATGGAACACACCAATACCCTTTCAACAGATCAATCTTTGTAAGAAATTAGCTTTTCCAACCTTATCAATGCAATCATCCACCCTAGGGATAGGATAGGCATCTGTTTTTGTTACTGCATTTACCTTCCTATAATCAGTGCAAAATCTAACTCTACCATCAGGTTTGAGCACAATAATGCAGGGTGAGCTCCAATCTGATGTTGAAGGCCTAATAATACTATTTCCCAGCATATATTCAATTTCTTGCTCAGCCAATTTACACTTTTCTACGTTCATGCGATATGGGTGTTGTTCAATCGGTTTGGCTTGACCAATATCTACGTCATGTACTGCGACCGTGGTTTACTTGGGAGCATCAGGAAATAAATCTTTAAAATTCAGAATTAATTCCTTCAGCTGTTGTTGTTGCTTTGGCTGCAGATGAGCCAACTTGTTGTCAATGTCTTCGAGAACAACCGAGTTCATTAGTCTAACCGGGACCATGTTTGGCTTGTGAAAAGTCTCAGATGAGTCAATTGTTTCATTCTCAGGATTGCCAGATTGATATGTTTGACAACACTCACCGATGGTGCCTGCTTGTCAGAATAAGGCTTTATCATATTGATGTGTACTACCTGTGTTAGTTTACATCGGTCGTGTGTTTTAATAACATAATTCACATCATTAATTTGAGAGACTATTTCATACAGTCCATTGAATTTCGCCTGAAGTGGATTTGTCAACATTGGAGATAAGGCAAGCACATTATCCCTCACCTTGTATTTTCTTTTGTTTTGATCCGCTTATCAAACCAACACTTCATTTTGTTTTGAGAAATCTTCAAGTTTTGTCTTGCTAGACGACAGGCTTGGTGTAGTTTATTTCTGAACTTCAAAACATAGTCTAACAAGTTAACATGTACATCCCCATCAATCCACTGTTCCTTTAACAAGGTCAAAGGTCCCCTCACTCTGTGACCAAATACAAGTTCAAATGGACTAAAGCCCAGTGAGTGATTCCTGTACCGACTCTCTTAAGCCTGATTTATACTTGTGTGTCAAATGTATGCGACAGGCACCACATACACACACTGCACCCTACGCCGTTGGGTGATGTGCACCTCCTCTAAAAAGTAACTCACGCGTCGTGGCGACACAGACAACAACAACTGTGATTGGTTCGTTTGATAGCATCGCATTTCCGGTTGCTTTTCTCCACCATGTCTGTACACTGATGCAAAATAAATGGTTGGAGACAATGAACCAAATCGTCAAATCTACCTGCCGACATCCAAAAATATTTGAAATGCATTTCCTCGTCCATGTCTCTCACGAAGAAGCTCAACAGTGTCAGAGAAACCCCACAGCCAACTAGCGTTTTGGTGGTGAAGTGTATAGCGATGCAGACACAACTACGCATGCTCGCTACGGCGTAGGGCTATGCAAAAATTAAATTGGGCCTACGGTGTAGGATACGGCGTATCCCGAATGCACAAGTATAAATCAGCCTTTATGGTGAACAAAAGCAAATGTATTCCTTCACCCCAGTGTTTTCCATTTTCAACACAGTATGTCTTAATCATTGTTTTGAGGGTAGAATGAAATCTTTCTAAAGCCCCTTGTGATTCCGGATGGTACGCAGACGATGTAATTTGTTTAGGTCCCAGTTCATAAACTACCTGCTGGAATAATCTAGATGTAAAATTACTTCCTTGATCAGACTGGATTTCTTTAGGCAAACCAAATAAAGTAAAAAACTTGTTAAGAGCCTTCGTCACAGTTTTAGCTTTAATATTTCTGAGAGGTATTGCCTCTGGGAATCTGGATGCAGTACACATAATAGTTAGTAAATACTGATGGACAGCTTTAGTCTTTGGCAATGGGCCAACACAATCCACTATAAATTTGGAAAAGGGTTCACCGAATGCAGGTATAGGCCGGAGTGGGGCCACTGGGGTGACCTGATTAGGTTTACCCACAACTTGACAAGTGTGACAGGTTCTGCAAAAGGTCACAATATCTTTCCTCAAATTCGGCCAGTAAACTTCTTTCATAATCCTGTTTACAGTTTTATTCACTCCGAAATGGCCACCGAAGGGCATAGTGTGGGCCAAAGTTAAAATTTCAGTCCTATGAACTTTAGGAACTACAACTTGGTGAACAATTGCCCATTCCTCACTCGCAGGTATAGCAGGTGGCCTCCACTTCCTCATTAACACTCCATCCTTGAGATAATACCCCACTGCCATTTTCTTAATCTCATCATCTGAGAGAGATGTTTCTTATAAAGCTTCAATCTCAGGGTCTTGGTTCTGTTCTGCTATAAACTCCTTCCTAGACAGGGATGAATCTTCCTCATCAGACTTACTACCTGAATCCTGTTGAAACAATGAAGGCTGAAAGGTCCCTGACAAGTCATCAAAAGCTGAATCCTGGTCACCCTGATTTTGGCTATCATGGGTATCAGAATCATGCTGCACAGAACCGTCTGCATTGGCAGACTTTTTAGCCGTACTTCGAGTTATTGCGATAAATGTTAAAATCCGTCTGTGGGTCGTCAGTGGTTGGCTTAGCTGGCAACTGCACTGCAGGAACAACATTACCATCTACCAGGTCATTCCCTGACAGCAAAGTAACATCTTCCACTGGTAAACTGGAGCATAATCCGATCTTAACAGGTCCCAAAACCAACCCTGACTGTAAAGTTACCTTGTGCAATGGCACAGAAACAATGCTGCCCCCAATGCCTTTAATAAGATTTACCTCATCACTGTTCGTCTCATCACCAAACTTTAGAACGCTGTCTCATGGAAGTGACTGAAAAGCCCCAGTATCTCGAAGAATTTTCACTGGTACCGGTGTTGACCCTTCCATTACTAATACAAACCCATCTGACATAAAATGATCAAATCCTTTCTTAACTCAGTCAGACCTCTCAGTCCTTAACTGAGCCTCAACAGAATGTTCAGAACCCTTTGAGTTTATAGGTGCTTCAACATACTGATCACAGGCATTTGGGACTGTCTCCTTTTCCTTCTTCAGGACAGAACAATTAGCCATCATATGACCAGCTTTTTTACAATAGTAACAAGTAAGACCAGAATATTTCTCCTTCAACTGCTTCCCTTCATCCTTACTCTTGTCACTAGTCCCAGCTTTAATTTCTGGTTTACCCTGGTTATCCCTGCTACTCTTTTGGAAGGTCTTATTCTGGGTAAACTTAACCTTATGAGTTAAAGCAAACACATCTGCTAATCTAGCAGACTCTTGCAAAGTGGCAGCATCCTTTTCATCTAAATATATCTTTATGTCATCAGGAACGCACATTTTGAATTCTTCAATTAAAACCAACTCTTTCAAGCTGTTAAAATCATCATTTACATTTTTATATGGGCACCAGCGGTCAAAACACACAAACTTCTCATCAGCAAATTCCATATAAGTTTGGTTCAGAGATTTCCTCAAATTTCTAAACTTTTGCCTGTACGCTTCTGGGACCAACTCGTAAGCTTTGAGCACAGCCTGTTTCACTGTGTCATAATCAGTTGCTTCATCAACTGTCAAAGCAGAATAGGCTTGCTGAGCCTTCCCCTTAATTACACTTTGTAAGAGAATAGGCCAACCCTCTTTTGGCCACTTTAAACTCTGAGCAACCGTCTCAAATTGCTGTAAGTATTTATCAACCTCTGCCTTTTCAAATGGAGGTACCAATTGAACTTCTCAACTGGCCTCAAACTTATCACCAGAGTCTAACGTGAGACAGCTTTGCTACAATCTTTCTATCTTTTCCAACTTGAACAACCACTGTCTTTCTGCTTCCTCTCTGTTCTTCCGCCTCTCCTCTCTGTTTTCCTGCCTCTCCAGCCTCAAACTGCCTCTGCCTTTCCACAGCCTCCATCTTTAATTTTCCTAACTTGTACTGGAGCTCAAGCTGACTCGGTTACTTTCAGGAAACACCTCCAACTCCTGCACTTTAAACACACCCTTAGATACATAATGCTCAGTTATGATCTTCTGCATCTGTGTCCTTCTCATTGTCAATTTCACCTTAGCAAGTTTTAGCCTTTTAGCAATACTCAACAACTCAATCCTTCTGGTGTCCTTTAGTGCCTCAGAGGTTGGCGCTTCCAGACATCTATCAACATCCATTGCTGCTGATTTTCCACACACAAATAAATCAAAAGAGATTTCTCCAATGAAATCGATAATTAATCAATACGCCCCCAAATCTGTTCATATCCCAGGCGCAGGCCCCAATTTTATTATGAACCATAACACTTTAGAAATAAACCAGCAGCAACAAACTACAACTGGAGTCTGGTTTTGATGTTAAATCCACTATCTTTAATAGTATCTACTTATAATATCATAACTTAAGCAAGATAAGCAAAAGTTAACCGTGCTATGTGTATATGTGTGTGTAAATATAACTCCCAAACTATTGAGCTCAGGGGAAACAAGGCTTAGTCTTGAGATGGTGAATTATGAAAGTTCAGTTCATCCACAGAATAGGTGATGAGAGAGAGATATTTGTAATCCAGGGTAAATGTTGAGAGAAGGCAATTATGTCAAATTCCACAGGTTCCACGGTGGTAAAACAAGAGAACAGTAGCTGTAGATTTTATCCGTTGTCGTTTCACATCCACATACGAATTATCACCGAAAGTGACTTGTCACAAGGGGTATTGTCTTCAAGTGAATTTCCACACCACACCCAGGCAAGGGTTAACACATAAGTGGTCTCCACAGGATACCCCAAATCAGATCCATTCCTATTGATCAAACAAGGTGACAACCACACATTCGATGTATGCTGAGTTGATAATTAACCCACCCTTGTCGGCATAGGAAAGTTCGAAACAATGACCCTTGGCCACTAGTTCCCTGGTTTCGATCCTTCCATTTTTCCGCCTTTGTCTCCATCTGAATCTGAGTGTCTGTGTCCTCAGTTAAAACTAAACAAGCTGTGAGTGATGTAAACAAGCTGAAAGTCAGACTGATTCACTTTCTTAATCTCTCTCTCTCGCTCCACAGCAAACGAAACCTTGTGATTCATAACAACAGTAACTCCCCATTGTGAACTGACTGGTGTGTCAGTAGTTCGGATGACCGGGTGAATCCTTTCCCACATTCTGAGCAGGTGAACGGCTTCTCCCTAGTGTGAACTTGCTGATGACTCTGTAGGTGGGATAACTGAGTGAATCTCTTCCCACAGACTGAGCAGGTGAACGGCTTCTCCCCAGTGTGAACTCGCTGATGTCTCTGTAGGGTGGATGACTGAGTGAATCTCTTCCCACATTCTGAGCAGGTGAAAGGTTTCTCCCCAGTATGAACTCGCTGATGAATCTGTAGGTAGGATGACTGAGTAAATCTCTTCTCACAGACTGAGCATGTGAATGGCCTCTCCCCGGTGTGAACTGACTGGTGTGCCAGTAGTTGGGATGACCGAGTGAATCCCTTCCCACAGTCTGAGCAGGTGAGTGGTCTCTCTCCAGTGTGAACTGATTGGTGTGCCATTAGTTTGGACGACTGAGTGAATCCTTTCCCACATTCTAAGCAGGTGAATGGCCACTCCCCACTGTGAACTGACTGGTGTGCCAATAGTTTGAATGACTGAGTGAATCCTTTCCCACATTCTAAGCAGGTGAACGGCTTCTCCCCAGTGTAAACTCGCTGATGACTCTGTAGTTGGGACAACTGAGTGAATCTCTTCCCACAGACTGAGCAGGTGAATGGCTTCTCCCCAGTGTGAACTTGCTGATGTCTCTGTAGGGTGGATGAGTGAGTGAATCGCTTCTCACATTCTAAGCATGTGAACGGCTTCTCCCCAGTGTGAACTCGCTGATGACTCTTTAGGTGGGATAACTGAGTGAATCTCTTCCCACAGACTGAGCAGGTGAATGGCTTCTTCCCAGTGTGAACTCGTTGATGTCTCCTTAGTTGGGATGACTCAGTGAATCTTTTCCCACAGACTGAGCAGGTGAACGGCTTCTCCCCAGTGTGAACACGCTGATGTCTCTGTAGGTGGGATAACTGAGTGAATCCCTTCCCACATTCTAAGCAGGTGAACGGCTTCTCCCCAGTGTGAACTCGCTGATGACTCTGTAGGTGGGATGACTGAGTGAATCCCTTCCCACATTCTAAGCAGGTGAACGGCTTCTCCCCAGTGTGAACTTGCTGATGTCTCTGTAGGCTGGATGAGTGAGTGAATCCCTTCCCACAGACTGAGCAGGTGAACGACTTCTCCCCGGTGTGAACTCGCTGATGACTCTGTAGGTGGGATAACTGAGTGAATCTCTTCCCACATTCTGAGCAGGTGAAAGGCTTCTCCCCAGTGTGAACACGCTGATGTACCCGTAGGTGGGATGACTCAGTGAATCTCTTCCCACAGTCTGAGCAGGTGAACGGCTTCTCCCCAGTGTGAACTCGCTGGTGAGCCATTAGGTTAGATGACCAAGTGAATCCCTTCCCAGAGTCTGAGCAGGTGAACGGCTTCTCCCTGGTGTGAACTCACTGGTGAGCCATTAGGTCAGATAACTAAGTGAATCCTTTCCCAGAATTTCAGCAGATGACCAGCCTCTGCCCAGTGTGAACTGACTGGTGTGTCCACAGGTGGGAAGACCGACTGAGTCCCTTCTCACACACAGAACAGATGAATGGCCTTGTCCAGTGTGAACTTGCTGATGTACCTTCAGTTGAGATGACCGATTGAATCCATTCCCACTGTGTAAAATGACGGGTGTGCCAGTCAGTCAGATGACCGAGTGAATCCCTCCCAACAGTCTGACCAGGAAGGATGGTCGATTGAATCCCTTGCTCCACTTCTTAAATATCTAGACAGAGACAGCAAAACTGGTGTGCCGTGTTTGCGATTCCTGGAGACAAATTCCTTCTTATTTTTAACCTGTAAAAAGATCATCAAAATCCATCAGTGGGTGTAGGACAACATTTCAGATGAGATTACTTGAGTTGCCAAGGTTTGATCTGGTATCACACTGTTACAGTAAGGTTCAACCCAAGAAATCATCTTCTGACTGGGCACAGTGCTGGTATCTGGAATGACCATCAATTCCCTGATGCTCTTCCTGTCTCTATAAGAATGGGGCATTTCTGCCGTCTCCAATCTGTGACTTGGCTCAGTTTGACTCTCTCCATTGTTATTATTCCCTGGTCCTGCTGAGCAGCATGGGTGCCTGGCCCCATCATATCTGAAACACTTTCACACAAATTGTCTTTCTTGACGTGTAGCGAGGATTTTCTTTTATGTATTATTAACTTGAAGTGCCACAGTTTTAACGCCATATAAAAAATTCCTGCTGAGATGAATGGTTGGTCTGCACAGCTGTTAAAAGGACTTAGAGTGAATTTTTGTATTATTTCAGGTTCTTGTCACAGTCACAGAAAATTACAGCACAGAAACAGGCCCTTTGGGCCATCTGGTTTGTGCTGAACTATTTAAACCACCCACTTCCATACCCCTACCATCCAGGTACCTATGAAAACCTCTTAAATGTTGAAATTGAGCTCGCATGCACCACTTGTGCTGGCTGCTCATTCCACACCCGGATGACCGTCTGCGTGAAGAAGTTTCCCCTAATGTTCCCCTTAACGTTTCACCTTTCACCCTTAACCCATGGCCTCTTGTTGTAGTCCCACCCAATCCCAGTGGAGTAAGTCAGCTTGCTTTTACCCTATCTATGCCCGTCTATCACAAACAAATCGCCCCTCAGTATTCCACATTCCAAGGAATAAATTCCAGACCTGTTCAATCTTTCCTTATAACCCAAGTCCTCCAGACCTGGCAACATCCTTGTGAATTTTCTCAGAACTCTTTCAACCTCTTTTACAACTTTCATGTAGGTAGGTGACCAAAACTGTACACAATACTCCAAATTAGGCCTCACCAATGTCTTATACAAGTCAACATAACGTCCATCTATTGTTGTCAGTACCTTGGTTCATGAAGGCCAATGGACTGAAATCCTGCTTTCCGTCTCTATCTTACTGTGATACCACTTTCAGTGAACTAAGGACCTGTATTCCCAGGTCCCTTTCTTCTACAATAGTCCTCCGTGCCCGACCAGTCACTGTGAAAAACCTGCCTTGGTAGGTCATACCAAAGTGCAACAACTCGCACTTGTCTGCATTAAATTCAATTTTCCGCTTCTCAAACCATTTTCCCAGCTGGTCCAGATCGCACTGCAAGTCATGATAGTCTTCCTCGCTGTCCACTACACCACCAATCTTGGTGTCATTCACAAATTTGCTGATCCAGTTAACCACACTATCATCCAGATTACTGATATAAATGACAAACAACAACAGATCCAGCACTGATCCCTATGACACACCACTAGTCACAGGCCTCCAGTCAGAGAGGCAACCATGTGCTACCACACTCTGGCTTCTCCCAAAGCCAGTGTCTCATCCAATTTACTATCTCATCTTGAATGCTGAGTGACTGAACCTTCTTGACCAACCTCCCATATGAGACTTTGTCAAGTGCCTTGCTAAAGTCCATGTAGACAACATCCACTGCCTTGCCTTCATCCACTTTCCTGATAACTTCCTCGAGAGACTCTATAAGATTGGTTAGACATGACCTACCGTGCACAAAGCCATGCTGTCTAACCTTTATCAGTCCACACCTAACCAAATACTTACAGTATATATCCGGTTCCTGCACAAATGTTCCAATAACTTACCCGAAAACTATTGGGAAGCTTTCAGAAACCAACAGCAGACAACTAAAAAAAAGTCAAATGAGCTCAGGGTGTGGAATCATGATATTGTAGTCATTAATGGGTCTTGGTAGCACCCAACAGTCTGAGGCATTTAGAGGAACAAAATATCCCGGGCCTCAATATCTCTTGAAAAGCAAGGTTCCCTGCACCTGTAACTTTTCAACTTTTATTTTGGCAGGCATGTATAAACTCTACATCCTCAAAATTTCACTTCTGAAGGCCTCCCACTTACCAAGTACTCTTTTGCCAGAAAGCAGCCTGTCCCAAACCACACTTGTCAGATCCTTTCTCATACCATCAAAATTGACCTTTCTCCAATTTTGAATCAACCCGTGGTCCAGACCTCTCTTTTTCCATATTTACTTTGAGTCTCATGGCATATGATCACTAATTTCTGTCACCAGCCCTGGATCATTTCCTAACAGCTTATTGTACACTTCTACGTCACGAATTCAAATTACTGATTAAGGGCACATTTGACAAACTCTACCCCATCTAGTCCTTTAACAGTATGGGAGTCCCAGTCAATATATAGAAAGTTAAAATCAGTTACTGAATCAACCTTTGTTTCTTGGCATGATCTGTGATCTCTCTACAAATTTGTTCCTCTAAATCCCTCAGACTGTTGGGTGCAACCAAGTCCTAATAATGGCTACAATATCATAATTCCCTGTCCTGAGGTCATCTGGCTTTCCTGTGATGCTTCTTGCATTGTGATATACACAGCACAGCACATTCATCGCACCATGCTCAACCATTTGATTGCTGACTCTATCTGAGGTCTGAACAACATCTGACTGGTGTCAAGAAAACAAACTCTCTCTCATTGTCACAAAAACAAAGGAGCCGATTGTGGACGACAGGAGGAATGGAGACAGGCTAACCCTTATTGACATCAATGGATCTGGGGTTAAGAAGGTGAACAGCTTTAAGTTCCTCAGCATAAACATCACCAAGGATCTCACATATAACCATATAACAATTACAGCATGGAAACAGGCCATCTCGGCCCTTCTTGTCCACGCTGAATGCTTACTCTACCCTAGTCCCACCGACCTGCACTCAGCCCATAACCCTCCATTCCTTTCCTGTCCATACAGCTATCCAATTTTACTTTAAATGACAATATCGAGCCTGCCTCTACCAATTCTACTGGAAGCTCATTCCACACAGCTACCACTCTCTGAGTAAAGAACTTCCCCTCATGTTACCCCTAAACTTCTGCCCCCGACTCTCAACTCATGTCCTCTTGTTTGAATCTGCCCCACTCTCAATGGAAAAAGCCTATACACGTCAACTCTATCTATCCCCCTCATAATTTTAAATACCTCTGTCAAGTCCCCCCTCAACCTTCTACGCCCCAAAAAATAAAGACCCAACTTGTTCAACCTTTCTCTGTAACTGAGGTGCTGAAACCCAGGTAGCATTCTAGTAAATCTCCTCTGTACTCTCTCTATTTTGTTTACATCTTTCCGATTATTCGGTGACCAGAACTGTACACAATACTCCAAATTTGGCCTTACCAATGCCTTGTACAATTTTAATATTACATCCCAACTCCTATACTCAATACTCTGGTTTATAAAGGCCAGCACACCAAAAGCTTTCTTCACCACCCTATCGACATGAGATTCCACCTTCAGGGAATGATGCACCATTACTCCCAGATCCCTCTGTTCTACTGCATTCTTCAATGCCCTACCATTTACCATGTATGTCCTATTTTGATTAGTCCTACCAAAATGTAGCACCTCACACTTACCAGCATTAAACGCCATTTGCCATCTTTCATGTACATGGTCTGTACATACCGGCTGTGTTGTAAAAAGAGCACAACAGCACCTCTTTCACCTCAGACGGTTGAAGAAGTTGGGGATGGGGCCCAAAATCCAAAGGTCTTTCTACAATTGAGAGCATCCTGACTGGCTGCATCACTGCCTGGTATGGGAACTGTACTTCCCTCAATCGCAGGAACCTGCAGAGAGTGGTGCGGACAGCCCAGCGTGTCTGTAGATGTGAACTTCC
The DNA here is from genome assembly GCF_030028105.1 of Mobula birostris. NCBI lineage: Eukaryota > Metazoa > Chordata > Chondrichthyes > Myliobatiformes > Myliobatidae > Mobula > Mobula birostris. The sequence continues at coordinate 28,900,858 of NC_092382.1, read as the reverse complement.
CACTATTCAGGACATTTACAGAGACAGGTGTGTAAAAGGGGCCCAAAGGATATTGGGGAGCCAATTCACCACAACCACAAACTGTTTCTGCTGCTACCATCCAGGAAACGGTACCACAGCAAAAGGACCAACAGGCTCCGGGACATCATCTTCTACCAGGCCATCAGACTGATTAATTCATGCTGATACAATTGCATTTCTATGTTATATTGACTGTCCTATGTATAAACTATCTGTTATGAATTACTGTGAACTGCACTTTTAACATTTAGATGGAGATGTAAAGATTTCTACTCCTCATGTATATGAAGGATGTATGCAATAAAGTCAATTCCATTCAATTCACCCACTCCACTATCTGTTCTGTCATTCTGGCTCCCATTCCCCTCTACAACTTATTTTAACCACATCACCCTCTCCCCACACTAGCACTAGCGAGCCTCACCACTGGGATATTAGTCCCCTCTTGTTCTGTTCCCTTCACTAACAAATCCCCTATCACCCCTTTGATTTTTCTCTGCCAGGTAATCTCAACAGTTTCTAAAGTGGTTCCACCTGTTGTTGTGTGGGATGGACACAAGAGTACTCTGTGATGGCTATTTAACCTCATTCCCCTTCCTGACTCTCACCCAGTTTCCTGTATCCTGCACCTTGGGTGTAACTCACCTCTCTTCATGTCATATCTATCCCAACGCACCCCCAACTCCTGGATGATCTGGAATTCATCCATTTCAAGTTCCAACTCCTTAAACTGCAGGGTTACAAGCTGCAGCTGGATGCACATCTTGTACGTCATGGCATCAGGGACACTGGAGGTCTCCCCACCTTCCCACCAATCTCCCCTCAAATTTGTAATGACCAGTGTACACATAAAGCTTGTATTATGCAATTTTTCCACATGTGCACAGTGAATTTTATATAGAGAGGTATTCATTTTAACAGCTGTCAAATCACTGTCTATAAGAACTTTGATCTCCTCTGGGTTTGTTTAAGTTCATCTGCACTCTCACACAACCTAAGTTGCAGGCCTGTAACAGGTAATGATGGATTTTCTTGCCAGAGCTTTTGCACACGGTCCATGTGTCATTTGCTTGCTAAATGACGCTTAAAAGTCAGATTTCCAAATATCACTCCACTTCTTCCCACTTGCAAATTCTCCAGCAACTTTTGCGTCACCACAATACACACAGGTAACACCAGTTTCTGTATTGTACATAAATATTTCCCCTGAACCCTCCCCCAGGTGACTGACGGTGGTGAACTCAGTGATGGCAATGCCAATGAATATGAAGGGAAGGGCAGTAGTCTGTCTCATTGGAGTCTGGCACATTTGTGATGTGAAGCTACTTGTTGCCCAGGACAAAGGTGTTTGATATCATTATGTACCCAGAGAGAGTGGGACAAAACATGTTCTCACGGGTAGAAAGTCCAGAACAAGAGGGGGTGGAACAAGCAACAGACACAAAATGCTGGGGGAACTCAGCAGGCCAGGCAGCATCTATGGAAAAGAGTACTAATGCTGAGTTCCTCCAGCAATTTGTGTGTGTTGCTCGGATTTCCAGCATCTGCAGATTTTCTCTTGTTTGTGACTGGAGGCAGAACAAAGGTGATTTTCTCAACAGCTGATGTAAAAGATTTTGTTCCCTTTCTCCGAGTTCCCGATCCTTGCATTTAGACAGCTGGAGCTCAGCTCTGTCTGAGAGACCCATCGGTTCCCATTCCCTCATCAGCCGGAAGCTCCCCGGGGCCCGTGTACGGATGGTGGGGCTGAGAGAGAGGGAAGAGAGCAGGACTGTCCCGGGATTGCGGGTCACGGAGTCCGGAGTCACAGCAACTACCCGAAGTCGGTGTTGAAAACGCCGCCCGGTGAGACCCCCAACCCGGAGATCCCTTCTCACCTCAACCGATCATCCGGGGCCTTTTGTGCCCCGCGCGCTGGTGAGCTCGAGCTTGGTCGGTTTAACGGCTGGGCTACTAATCACGTGACTAGCCCCTCCCCACCGCTGTCAACAGAGGAGTCACGCGCTGCACTATTCCCATTGGTCCGAAGTGATGTCAATCACTGCTTCCAGCCAATAGCGGAGGTGGACCAGCCGAGAGGGCGTTACCCCCGCTGACTCCGTCTCCCGAACTTTCCGTCACGGCGGGACAACCGTCAAAGTAAATGTCCGCTTTCTGATTTATTTCCATTTCCCTCCGAGGGAAGTTGGGGCGTTTGTGAAGCGTCTCCTGCGGCCGGAGTCTGATGTGTCACTGAGAGGTAGGAGGAGACCGCTCGGCCCGTCGGTTTGATGCCGGTTCCCCGGGGAGGGAGAGGATGAAGACGGTGAGAGAGGGGGCGGACAGGATGTTTGTCCCGGTGGGGACAGGAGGGGCTCATCTGTGGAAATGTCTGAGCCCACGGTGGTGGCGATTCACCACATTGGGGGGCAAACACCGGCAGACTGTTGCCCTGCAAGCGGGGCCAATGGTCCGGGCAAAGTGACAATTATTTGTGTTTTGTTGAGACTGTACCGGGAATATGGTGTAAAATCCCGCTCCCCACACTAACACGGGTCACACAGACCAAAGAACAAACTACCGGAGGAACTCAGTGGGTCGGGCAGCATCTGTGGAGGGAAATGGACCGTCAACATTTCGGGCCGAGACCCTCCCTCTGGACTGAGAGTGGACGGGAAATAGTCCGAGAAAAGAGGTGAGGGGTGGGGATGGGGCAAGAGCTGGGGAGTGAGAGGTGGATCCAGGTGAGGGGGAGGTGGGAAGGTGGAAATAGTGACGGGGGTGGGAGGTGAGTGGTTGGGGCAACACGGGGCTGCAGAAGATGGAAATTAATTCCATAGAGGATTAACAAAGAGGTTAGAGAGTATTTGTTATGGAGAGTGCAATGAAGATTCACCAGACTGATCCCTGGAGTGGTGGGGTCATCATATGAAGAAAGATCAAATGTGATAACCCTTTCATTTAGAGAATCGAGGACTGAGAGGTGAACACATTGAAATGCACAACATCATTACCGGCTGAACCAGGGATCCCAGTCTCTGAAAAAGGGGGTGGACTGTCCGGGACTGAGATGAGGGGAAACATCTCCACTCCGAGGGTGGTGAATGTCTGTAAATCCCCACCACAGAGGGTGGTGAAGACTCAGTGATCGTCTTCACATAAAATAGAGGCCGGCAGATGTCTGGAGACCAAAGGGATCGAGGAAATGAGGATCGGGCAGAAACATGTGGCTGAGATGGAAGAGCAGCCACCATCTTGTTGATGGTTAGAGGGGCTGAATGGCCACCTCCTGCTGTTTCTCACTTGATGTTTCAGTGTTCCTGTCCAGTGAAGCTGGAGGAATGTGAATAGAAATTAATGTAAATACACATGGACGGATTTAAATAAAACCTGCACATTTCTGTTTTGGGTCTGAATTGTGTGTTGGAGCCTGTGACTCTGTGACCTGGGGGTGGAGGGAAAGAGACAGGGAAGATATGGAGGAAAAAGTGAAAATGTATCTGGTGTAAATATGGAATAATGTGGGAAATGCAGCGGATGGGTCGGACAGCGTGTGAGGGGCAAGGAGCAGAGTCACCAGTTCAGGTGGGAGACCCTCCACCAGTCACGTGATCCCATTTCCTGTTCACGTTTTTCCACAGATCTGCATCATCTGCCGGTCACTGCTCTACATGTACGTGTAGCTTCATCTTTCACCCGTTCAGACAAGTCAGTGAGATCCGGATCTATCACGTCCTCTCGTTGTGGGTGGACAATGATTTACTCTGCAATATTTTCAGCATGTTTCCATATAACCACATAACAATTACAGCACAGAAACAGGCCATCTCGGCCCTTCTAGTCCATGCCGGTGTAAATATGGAATGATGTGGGAAACGCGGCAGATGGGTTGGGCAGCGTGTGAGGGGCGAGGAGCAGAGCCACCGGTTCAGATGGGAGACCCTCCACCAGTCATGTGATCCCATTTCCTGTTCACGTTTTTCCTGCTCAGAATGTGGGAAGAGATTCACTGATTCATTCACCCTACTGGTACATCAGCGAGTTCACACTGGGGAGAAGCCATTCACCTGCTCAGTCTGTGGGAAGGGATTCACTCAGTCATCCAACCTACAGAGTCATCAGCGAGTTCACACTGGGGAGAAGCCGTTCACCTGCTCAGAATGTGGTAAGCGATTCACTAGGTTATCCGGACTACTGGCACACCAGTCAGTTCACACAGAGGAGAGGCCATTCACCTGCACAGTCTGTGGGAAGAGATTCACTCGGTCATCCAACCTACAGAGTCATCAGCGAGTTCACACTGGGGAGAAGCCGTTCACCTGCTCGGAATGTGGGAAAGGATTCACTCAGTCATCCCACCTACTGGCACACCAGTCAGTTCACAATGGGGAGTGGCCATTGTTGTGAATCCCTAGGTTTCGTTTGCTGTGGACTGTCATTTTAAGAGAGAGAGAGAGATTAAGAATGGAAATCAGTCTGACTTGCAGCTTGTCATGGCTCGCAGCTTGTTTAGTTTTCACTGAGGACACAGACACTCAGAGTCAGACAGAGATGAAGGAGGATAAATGGAAGGATCGAAACAAAGGAACTGGTGGCCAAGGGTCACTGATGAGAACTTTCCTGTGCCCACAAGGGTGGGTTAATTATCGATTCAGCGAACATCGAATGTGTGGTTGTCACCTCGTTTGATCCATAGAAGTGGATCGGATTTGGGGTATCCTGTGAAGACCACTTATGTGTTAACCCTTTCCTGGGTGTGGTGTGGTAATTCACTTGAAGACAATACCCCTTGTGACAAGTCACTTTCGGTGATAATTTGTATGTGGATTTGGAACAACGATGGATAAAATCTACAGCGACTGTTCTTTCATTTTACCACCGTGGAAACTGTGGAATTCACGTTATTGCCTTCTCTCGACATTTACCCTGGATTACAAATATCTCTCTCTCTCTCCTCAACTACTCTGTGGTTGAACTGAACTTTCATAGTTCACCATCTCAAAACTCCAAGCCTTGTTTCCCCCGGGCTCAATAGTTTGGGAGTTATATTTACACAGACGTACACATACCACTGCTAACTATTGTTTATCTTGCTTAAGTTTCTATATTATAAGTAGATACTAATAAAGATAGTGGCTTTAACATCAAAACCAGACTCCAGGTGTAGTCTATTGCTGCTGGTTCATTTCTAAAGTGTTATGGTTGGTAACAAAATTGGGGCCTGCATCCTGGATAGGAACAGACTTGGGGGCGTATTGATTAATTATTAATTTCATTGGGGAAATCCCTTTTGATTTATTTGTGTCTGGAAAATCAGCAGCAATGGATGTTGATAGATTTCTGGATATGCCAACCTCTGAGGCACTAAAGGACACCAGGAGGATTGAGTTGTTGAGTATTGCTAAAAGGTTAAAAATTGCTAAGGTGAAATTGACAACCAGGAGGTCACAGATGCAGAGGATAATAGCTGAACATTATGTATCTGAGGATGTGTTTAAAGTGGAGGAGTAAGAGGTGTTTCCTGGAAGTAAACATAGTGAGCTTGAGCTCCTGTACAAGTTAGAAAAATTAAAAATGGAGGCTGTGGAAAGGCAGAGGCAGTTTGAGGCTAGAGAGGCAGGAAAACAGAGAGAAGAGGCAGAAAAACAGGAAGGAAGCAGAAAGACAGAGGCTGTTCGAACTGGAAAAGATAGAGAGATTGCAGCAAAGGGGTCTAGCGTTAGACTCTGGTGATAAGTTTGAGGCTAGTTGGGAATTTACATTAGTACCTCCATTTGATGATGCAGAGGTTGATAAGTACTTCCAGCATTTTGAGAAGGTTGCTCAGAGTTTAATGTGGCCAAAAGAGGGTTGGCCTATTCTCTTACAAAGTGTAATTAAGGGGAAGGCTCAGCAAGCCTATTTTGCTTTTACAGTTGATGAAGCAGCTGATTATGACATGGTGAAACAGGCTGTGCCCAAAGCTTATGAGTTGGTCCCAGAAGCATACAGATGAAAATTTAGAAATTTGAGGAAATCTGTGAACCAAACTTGTATGGAATTTGCTTATGAGAAGTTTGTGTGTTTTGACCGCTGGTGCACATATAAAAGTATAAATGAAGATGTAAACAACTTCAAAGAGTTGGTTTTACTTGAAGTATTCAAAAGGTGCGTCCCTGATGACAAAAGACGTATTTAGATGAAAAGGATGCTGCCACTTTGCAGGAGTCTGCTAGATTAGCAGATAAGTTTGCTTTAACTCATCAGGTTAAGTTTACCCCGAATAAGAGCTTCCAAAAGAGTAGCAGGGATAACCAGGGTAAACCAGAAATTAAAGCTGGGACTCGTGACAAGAGTGAGGATGAAGGGAAGCAGTTGAAGGAGAAATATTCTGGTCTTTACTTGTTACTATTGTAAGAAAGCTGGTCATATGATGGCTAATTGTTTCATCCTGAAGGAGAAAAAGGAAAAGGAGGCAGTCCCAAGTGCCTGTAATCAGTATGTTGAAGCACCTATAAACCACAGGTTTTGTTGAGGCTCAGTTAAGGACTGAGAGGTCTGACCGAGTTAAGAAGGGAGTTGATCCTTTTATGTCAGATGGGTTTGTATTAGTAAAGGAAGGGTCAACCCTGGTACCAGTGAAAATTCTTTGAGATACTGGGGCTTCTCAGTCACTTATATTAGACAGTGTTCTAAAGTTTGGTGATGAGACTGACATTGGTGAGGTAAATCTTGTTAAAGGCATTGGGGGTGGCATGGTTTCTGTGCCATTGCACAAGGTCACTTTATAGTCAGGGTTGGTTTCAGGACCTGTTAGGATCGGATTATGCTCCAGTTTACCAGTGGAAGATGTTACTTTGCTGTCAGGGAATGACCTGGCAGATGGTAAAGTTGTTCCTGCAGTGCAGTTGACAACTAAGCCAACCACTGACGACCCACAGATGGATTTTAACATTTATCGCAATAACTCGAAGTATGGCTAAAAAGCCTGCCAATGCAGACCGTTCTGTGCAGCATGATTCTGATACCCATGATAGCCAAAGTTGGGATTCAGGTTATGATGACTTAAAACAGAGATCATCTTCCTCTTTCCGTTCTGCTCCACGGAACCAGACCCAGTGCTAGAGACTGGATCGCCGTGGTCGTCCTGTGTCAGGTCATCCCCCTCAACAGCATCCAAAACAAGATAACGATTACTGAGGAGGATGGCCACAGGGGTGCTCTCTACTATCTGAGCTCTTCCCATCCCTTCCCTGACAGTCACCCACTTATCGATCTCCTGCTCATGTTCCATTATAAGCTGTAGGTCATCAAGCTGCAGCTCCAGATCCCTAACACGTTCTCTCATCAGCTGCATCTCGCACACCGGGCGCAGATATGGCCGTCTGGGAGACGGGTAGATTCCTGGGATTCCCACATCTTACACCCAGAGCAAAGTACTAACCCTGCAGACATGCTCTTGTACATGCCTATATGCTCAGTAAACATGTTCACTGCTCAATCCCCAGAGGAGAGAATGAGATGGAAAATGTCCAAATATGCTGATAACACAGAAGCAAAGGAAGGAAATTTAATGATAACATTCTGGTTTTGCATCAAGTAATTCAAAAGGCAGATTGTATTTTGGCCTTCACTGCACAGGGAGTGGAGATTATGTAATGGGCTGGTGTAGCTACCATTGTACAGGGTATTAGTGAGGCCACACCTGGAATTCTATGCACAGTTTTAATCCCCAAGCAGAAAGAAATCTTAAGAGTAGCTATGGAGCCAGCAGTGCAGTTTGACCAGTGTAATACATGGGATGCTTTACCAGCAGAGGTGAGATGATTTGGCCCTGAATTTAGAACATATTCACAAATGATAGGGTATTTGTGGAGCATCTTGATAGAGTATCTCTTCTCATCAGTCAGAGAGCGTTCAATAAGGGATGCTCATTTCAAATGGAAATGTGTGAAAATTCCTGGAAATTTATATTTTCTATTTAATTTCGCATTGTGATCAATGAGGTATCTATGTATTTGAATGTACAATCTTTGGGTTTCACTGCCCTGAGGGTGGGAAGGCCGGTTGGCTGAGTTATTCTGAGGTGCAGATAGATAATTAATTAAGGGGAGCGAGGGGAATGGACACAGGAGCTTAGATCATGCACGGTCGTCCGATCATAAGACACAGTAGGAAAAATTTTTCCTCTTCTCCGTTCTAATTGATAAGTCCCACTATTCTGAGGACGTGTTCCCCTGGTCCCCGACTGCAGGAAAAATCCTCTCCACATACTCTCTTTCTCGGCTTTTCGGTGTTCGAGAGCCTCCCTCATTTTTTTCTAAACACTACAGGATACAGGCCCAGAGACATCAAATGCTCCTCACGTGTTTAACCTGTCAGCCTTGGAATCATTTTTATGAGCCTCCACTGGACTCTGTCCAATTCCAGCACATTTTTCCTACACTGCTCATAATTGTCCGTGTGGTTTAACCAATGCCTTATAACATCTCAACAATATATCCTTATGGATAGACCTCTCGTAATGAATGGTAG